>NC_087171.1:20768266-20898266 GCF_035594125.1 Scylla paramamosain | reverse complement strand
TCTCTCTCTCTCTCTCTCTCTCTCTCTCTCTCATCCACGGAAACATAACACAGATCGTGGAACTAAAATAAATAGATAAAACAATAGCGAACAATCTCACAATATCTCTGATGCATTTTTCTGCCAATCGACTTACACAGGTGGCAATATCCGCTTTGGCTCGTAGCAATATATAGATTCATGATACTTGACACCAACATATTCCTTTAAACCATTTCAGTCTCTTACGTTTCTTCCCCCGAGAGCAATTCTTGGCTTAGGGACGTTTCTCTCACCCTTCTTTGTAAGTGGCCTGCTCGTATAACATGACTCTTTTTTAACTCTGTGCTTGGGGGATTTGCTTCCTTTTGTCTGGAGCCTTGCGGTGAGGTAAGTTTAGCTCGAAGTAAACACTGCGGCGCGAGTTTTCACGGTCAAATAATCAAGTGAAAGTTTCTCTTCCGCTTACGTACAGTCTGCAAGGCCCGATCATCCCCACGTGTTTGTGAATAAATGGTGCAATTTTCCGCGCGCCAAGATTGTCAGGTAAGAGATGGTTAAACAGCGCACCGATTGTCAGGGAATGAGTTATTATATGAAATGCGTGGTAGGAAGAGCGAAGAAATGGACCAGGTATTTTTGTTGAAGTGTCTGGTTGGTATTGCGTAACATTGCTTTCTATCTCTCTCTCTCTCTCTCTCTCTCTCTCTCTCTCTCTCTCTCTCTCTCTCTCTCTCTCTCTCTCTCTCTCTCTCTCTCTCACTCTCTCTCTCTCTCGTTGATCATCTCTGCGTCTCGAGCTTATTGTGAGAAGCCGTGCTCTTGGGATCAATATCATCTAACTCTTCTCATGTGTACGCTGAGGGGGAAGAGAGAAGCACTAGGCATCTTTTAGCTTTTCCCGGAAAGTCAGCATTAGTGAAGGCCTGCGGAGATAGAAGCGGAAAGAGAGAGATATGAAAGTGAATACAGACGAGGGAAGCAGCACAGAGTGGGGCGCTGTGATGGTTGTAAGGGGAGAAAAAGGAGAACATGGACAGGACGAGGGAAGCAATACAAAGTGAAGCTCTGTGATGGTGGTATGGAAAGACCAGGCGACGGACGGAGGAAGAATGAATGTGCAAAGAACCCAGAAGATTACGAGGGAGGCGGCGGATTAGGAACAGAGAGGAGAGGGAAAAAAAAGAAGGATGTGGTCAAGAAGGGCGCACGAGGGAGATTATATACGCCAGAATTATCACCGACTTGGTCCCTAGAGGTAAGGTTAGGTAACAAGAGGGAAAAAAATAGAAGGCGGAGAGGAGAGAAGATTCAGCCAGGGAGAGTGAACGGTTTGAAAGGAGTCAGGACGCAGGATGTTGCCGCCCTTGCTTACCGAGAGGCAATGCTGCTGCTCAAAGGTGGGATAAACAAAGAAACAGGGGAAATTATTATTACGTAACCTACATGTTGCTAAAAGCCTTCATGTGTCGGAAGAAAAAGAAATACAAAATGTACGATGATCGCTCCAGGCAATTTACTGCTGGAATTCATGAGTGATCAGTTGCAGCCTTCATTTTTTTTTTTTTTCTTAATTTCTTTCTCCATGGATGAATACTTGCATCCATTTCTTTCCGCTTGACATTCGCTGAGCTGAAGACGTGATGGGCTGGAATCGAAGTGAACCTCAATTTCACGGTGTTACGTGTATACCCTGATTGGCTTTGGCTTTGGCTTCGTTACTTTTCAACTGTATCACGTTTCGAGTCGTGGTCCAAATGCTGTGCTTTTTTTCACCTTTTCTTTTTGATATTTGTAGGTGTCATTTCATGAAACTATTACATCTTTCATAAACTCCTGTTGATTATTTAGTTATATTCCTAACACATTTCATAACTACTCTGTCTGTTGTGGTAAGTTGTCCTTCCTCCGTTTCAAGGTTTGAGGCAGGTGGCGTTGGCGGTGGCTGAGCTCTGGTGATGTTCTTGGAACGTGGACCAAGATGTGAGATTGGAGACGCTTGTCGCCACACATCTTGCACACAACATACTGAACACCGTCCGGCCTCGAGCAGCAGAACGGAGATATAAATTCTAAGTAATAAATTTAATGTTGTTGAGGCTGCTTCTCATGGTAATGGCGATACTAGAAACCCTTTTAAAAACTAATTAACAAAAAATAGTAGTGAAAAAAATTAAACTGGAGCAGCAATATCAAGACATTCAGAGATGTGCCGAGGGATACAAATTAGGACTCCTGAGACATTCTCCAGCCACAGCTATTAGAGATTGGTCTCCTTCCTGCAGCACCTCCATCATCTATGCGCTCTTTACTCTTATTGTAAATTCGTTACATATTATAGATGGAGATGATAGGTGGAAATAAGTAGGTGTGTTTAATACAAGGACTGCTGCGTGATAGCTTCCTGCAGTTTCCCTTGTTTTCTTATGTTCACACACACACACATACACACACACACACACACACACACAGGCAGCACTCGTATCACGTTTCTATAATTTATCAAGATTAAGAAGCTTTGTTGACCTACAAACCCATTATTGGTGTCTGGTGTTTCTGTTTCCCAGCCCTCCTTCTCTCGGCCTCACCCACATTCGCATCATCCCCCGGTTTCCCTGTCTGGCGTCCGTAATCCCGTCCTTTCTCGCACATGTGATTTGTAGGAAGCAGTGTTTTTGGCAGCAGCCTCCTTCAGTCCTTACAGGATTACACGAAGGTTCCTTGAGTAAAACGGATAATAACAGTCTTAATTTGATTTTATCTTTAATCACATTATTCTTCAGCCAACGCAGCTTGTCTCATCCCCGCCAGCACCAAAGTGTTAACGAACTGTCGCTCTACTTGGGCAGCGAAGGCTTGTGATGCATTACAGCAGCTACGAAGAGTCACAAGCGCCAATGCAGGGTGGATGTGGCCTTGCTGCCCACCACTCACCCGCACTGTTGCCTCAAATGCTTCACAGGAGGACCGAGCTTTATTCGTTCGCAGTGTGCGCTGTTCCAAGTCTGGCATTGTCTAAGGACCGTCCTCAGCACACACTGCGTCTACTTGGCACGTGTGTGTTATGTCATGTACAATGAGGCATTTTCAAGAAATATTATTGAGTCGAAAGGTGCTGTTCATTATCATTAAGCAATTATTATCCTTTAAGAAAGAAAATAATAGGTAACGGTAATTGGCGCTGTGTGACCCTGATCTGTGTCAAGCTTCTCAGCAGTACTCGCACAGCACACACCGCTCATCGACAGACACACTCAGTCTTCCGAAGCAACCCAGCCACATCTGCTTTAAATAGCAAAACTTGACATTTAAGGAAAGTGACGAGGTCAAGGCAGAGAGCCTCTCCCCAAGGGGTAAGAGACGGTGATGAGCGCAGATATCACCTGGCGTATGGCCACTAGATCTCCCTTCATTTACACCGCAAGGCTCAGGACGACAAAAAAAAAAAAAAAAAAAAAATGTAGTCAGGGAGGAATACTTATAACACAGATGCTGCTATTCACCAAACGAAGTTCAAAAACATTCCGATGTGTGAGAAGCACCTGATGAGGGGAGGTTGACAGGGGCAGGCTATGGATGGAAAAATGAGTCGCTCCCAGCTGGAAAAACAGGACATTTCGCGGAAACGAAATGGAATAACTAAACTGCAGAGATGAGAGAGAGAGAGAGAGAGAGAGAGAGAGAGAGAGAGAGAGAGAGAGAGAGAGAGAGAGAGAGAGAGAGAGAGAGAGAGAGAGAGAAGAGCGATCTTTACCTTGGCGTAGGTAAACAATGGCTGCCAGTGATGGTGATGATGCTGACCCAGAATTTGGTGATATTAGTGTCTGGTACGAGCATTACGATCCTCATGCAGCCTCCACGTCAAGACTACGCTCGCGCACAAATATCCAAGCCTCTTGTTATTTGAAGGCATGCACGGCCTACAAATATCCAGGATGTTTGTTATTAGTCTGTAAACTGTGTAAGATTGGAAGCACACACACACACACACACACACACACACACACACACACACACACATCGTTCCCTAAAGCATTGTATTCCTCCCTCATTGTTAGACGGTAAAATAATTCAACGGGTTTCTCACACCAAAGTCTCAATGAAGTCATCATAACAATGGAAGCAGTGAATTCAAGTTTGTCATCGACTTTCTAATGAATCTCTAATGACTATTTATCATACGTTGTGTAATCCCCGCCTCATGCATTGTGTGTCTGTTTGTGACTGTACTCGGCCTTCTTACTTGAGAAAATTAACCGTGGCACAAAAGTAAGATTATAAGGCGTATATTTCTAATGGGTAAATAATTCCCTAAGTATTGTTCGGGTATTCTATCTGCCATGGAGTCTCGGCTTTTTTGCCTTTCCCTTTGTATGCTTGTTGCTTTGTACTTTTTTATTTGTTTATTTATTTATTTATATATATTTTTTTTTTTTTGCGGTATTAAATGCCAATAACTTACACACACACACACACACACACACACACACACACACACAAGTTCATTGCGTCGCGTCAAGTGATGCACCGCAAAAAAATAATGAAGATACGACATGACCTGAGAGGACCCGCGCCAGGCAGGTCATGTACTCACCTTCGTTCCGCACCAACAATCTGTACACAATACGAGTGATGGAATCAACAAAATATGATAGACACTTTTTGCTTAACACAGTTTGGCATTCATTGGCGTCAAATATTTCGCTATTTGTTTCAGCTTTCTTTTTTCTCCTTTTTTTTCAAACTGTCAGTAATTTTCTTGAGTAGCACGCGGACCTCCCTGTATGGTCAGTCTAGCGAGGAGCCTCAGGAGTGAGGCGTGAAGCGGCGGGGAGCTGACGGACCACTGCGTTCCCTGCGAGGCCAGACATGAGGTGGTCCCAACCCGCCACCTCCCGCGCATGTCAACCCCCTCCCTTTCTCTCTCTCTCTCTCTCTCTCTCTCTCTCTCTCTCTCTCTCTCTCTCTCTCTCTCTCTCGTTTGATTTCGTTCTGTATTCTCGCCTTGTGTAAACTGGGACAATATCCGAGCGTTTGCTATTCAATGTGTTTTATGGACTTCCTGTAACTTCGCCACAGGCACTAACCAGAGGCCTGAGTGTTCGGAAAGGGCAGCATCCCCCCACTAGTACCGCACAACACCAGGGAGGCTGATACAGTAACGTTCCTGTGTGTATCGTTCGCTGCTAATAGTGTCAGTGCGTTTCCGGGGAGAAAAAAAAAAAATTTATATCAGTGAAGCAGCAGAGTATTTCGTTAAGCGTTCTGAACTATGGGGAAAAAAAAAAAAAAAGGCAGGTTTTTTTTAACACTTTTCTATTTTTTCCCGTGGCAAGCTGGAAAAAATACGTTGTCGAGCTTAAAAGTTCGCAGTTTTTTGTTGCTTCTCGAGCTGTTTATATATTATTTACAGTAGTGGTTTATTTCACTTTTCCTTTTGATGATGCGGACATCCGTTCTAGTCTCTTTCTCTTTTTTTTTTTTCTTGTTATTTTTATTCCCCAATCCTACACGATGAATATTCAGTGCTGTATGACTTTTGAAACCACGGCGCAGTGTTCGTTACGATTGCAATCAGTCAGTGCAGCGTGACACGTCCAGCCCTTAATGAGTTAAAACTTTCGTTGTTGGAAACAGATCTGGTGGCGAGTAGAATTTATGATAACTGTTCCAAATCTCTTTTTTCTTGATGTAATCGCCTACATGTTTCGGATCGGAATGTAAGTAACATTTTATGGACAGCGAGTAGGAATGTTGTATGCTGGCTGTGTGAGGCGAGGTACACAGTGCTCATTTGCTTTGATACCAACACAAGTAAAGATATCTGAGGTGGAGCGTGAGCAGCAGATCAATATACGCAATTTCAACGGTATTATTTTGTCAGATTTTTCTTATTTCACCTTTCAGTTTCTTAAATTTGATCACTAGTAAAGGTGTCCAAGGAGGAGCGGAAGGAGTCGATTAATAAAGATTTCGAAAGTGTTATTTTTATCAGATTTTTCTAATTTCACCGTTCACTTGCCTTGATCACGTGAAT
Source organism: Scylla paramamosain (assembly GCF_035594125.1). Classification (NCBI taxonomy): domain Eukaryota; kingdom Metazoa; phylum Arthropoda; class Malacostraca; order Decapoda; family Portunidae; genus Scylla; species Scylla paramamosain. Next base: position 20,892,250 of record NC_087171.1, on the reverse strand, counting down.
ATATCCAAGGCGGAGTGGGAGGAATCGAGAGGAGTGGGTTAAGGTAATCTATCGCATCCTTCTAATTTAATTTTTATTGGACGGTGCTTTTCGTGCAACTCCGTATTAAAAATAAAATTAAATTAAAATTACATTGATATATACGTGACTTCATATTATTTAACAGTCCATTTCCCTGATTAGCTTTGATTTATCGTCTGGAAAATCGCACCGCTCTCACACTCGTAGAGGTAACTGTCTTCTGGAAATTTTGAGTGTAAAGAGAAAGGTTTCACTCAATAATCTGTCATTTACTATATCCTAAGCTGTTTTGTGCACACTTTGGCTCTGTCTGATGAGGTTTTTCCGCCCAACTTTTTCATTTTCTTTCCTTTTTAATCAGGGATGTCCAACAAAGGAAAAAAATAAAATAACACACAAAAAATAAACACTTTAAGAGAGAGAGAGAGAGAGAGAGAGAGAGAGAGAGAGAGAGGGGCGGGGTGATGGCATAGAGTCCTTCCTTTAAGTTACCACGGTACAGTAGTCAAGTTTCCATCCTACCTGAACTGACAAAATCCACTTCTCTATCGATGCTTGTTACCGGCCTCTTCCTCCTGCTTCTCCTCCTCCTCCTCCTCCTCCGCCTCCTCTTTCTGTACTATCCTGTCTCTCTCACAAACAGCATAGAATAGTTACCCAAATAGCCTAGTAAGAACCTCAATGTCTGTTGCTGTTTGGGCTTCCTTTGTATTCCCTTGTTTTCCTCCTCTTCTTCCTCTTCCTCCTCTTCCGCAATGAATTATCCAGGATCCGATGCCGGTTCCAGATCACAAGCTTCACAGCTTTCCAGAATTGCTCGTTCTGTGTGACGCAATACCAGCAGACACAGAATAGTGGTTTCAGTCTCTCAGCTTCGCAATCGAATACCAGTGACAAAAAAAAAACAGCAACGATGGATCAATTTGGGTCAGATCTCTCATAATCTGGTAGGGGGTTTGAAGATTAAAAGGGCAATGAACGTGGTTTTGCCAGTATAGCTCTTGAGTGAAGGAGGTCAATATGTTATGTGTGTGCTGCCGTGTTTACAGACGTGGATAGCGACCAATAATAGTTACTGGTGTGTTATTAGACGCAATAGCAAAAAATAGGTAGAGTATTCCATTATTGGGAAACTGAGGGTTTAGAGAGAGAGAGAGAGAGAGAGAGAGAGAGAGAGAGAGAGAGAGAGAGAGAGAGTTGCTCATGCTAAATACCTTCATCCCTTCCCGTTGTGTGTGTGTGTGTGTGTGTGTGTGTGTGCTAAGGAGAGCCGAAAATGAATTATTCTGCATTCATTACACGTTTCTAACTCCCTCTTCGTTTCGCATTCCCTGGAAAGAAAAGATGGAAAACGTAAAGGGGGAGGGAAGATTTAAATGCAATGAATTTGTATCAGCATTTCGACGAACTCCTTTCCTTCTGCTTACATCCGTTCCCGCTCTCATTCCCATTCATCCCTCCCTCCTTCCGTGCCTCTCTCCGCCACCCTCTCTTTAAGGTGTCAAGAATACCAGAACAGCAAATATTTGGAATTACCTTTATCATGCTAACCTCTGGGTACGCGAACCAGCACTAACACATCTACGGAAAAAATAAACAGAAAAATCCTATGACGTCCGCGGAGGGATGGGTGGAAAACGGAGCACTGGGATAGAGGGAGGGGAAGGGGCGTGGATGGAAAAGAGGTGGGAAATACTTTTGTATTGAGACGGGAGGACATTCCCCATCAAGACAAGTAAGAGTGTGCAGAAACACGTGAGGTGGAAGGAATGGTGTTTATCTTGCCCAATTTGGTCTTTGCGCTGTGTGAAAGTATGATTGTGTGTGTGTGTCTCTCTCTCTCTCTCTCTCTCTCTCTTAACATCCGTAACATACTGTAACGAGCAGACAGCAACGTCATTACCTAGTTGCAGTCTGCTAGTTACCCGAGTGTGCTGCCAGTGGGTTGATATTACTGGGACGAAGGTGGGGAGGCCAGGAATTATATTAGGGTGTGGTGGGTGTGGGTGGGGGAAGCGAGTTTTTCGCGTAAGGGGTGAGAGTGGGGAAGTGAGGTGTCGTGGGAGGGGGGTGAGTGGGGAATGGGGAAGCGAGGATTATATAATTTGATATTATTTGATAACATGTCAACTTTTGCCGCCTCCGATACCGGCAGTCCGTGTGTGTGTGTGTGTGTGTGTGTGTGTGTGTGGAGAGGGGTGGGAGGGGGGTGGCTGAGAGACAGTGAAGGAACTTCAAGGCAGGTGGCGGTAGTGGTGGTGGTGGCGCTGGGGAGGTAGGGTGGCTGACTTGTTTTGGTCAGCCCTGGTTTAGTCTTGCCACACACACTCTAGTGACCGGTGTTTCCATATTCCTGGCAGCTTCTTCCTGCACCAAGCAGCACCAGAGAGGCATGACTATTTTTAAGGTGAGTACAGCAGGAATTACGCTAGATATTGGTGGAGAGATTGGAAGAAGTGTTATTGGGATATTTTTTGAGGTTATTTATTTATTTTTTTCAGTTTTCTTCACATCTGAGTCTGAAAACAGCTGGAAATTTTGCCAAATATTGAAGGGTCGTCATTATGTAAACCATTGGTTAGCTGAGGTGACGTAGGTCGCCCCTAATTAGTCATTATCTGCTTCATTTCTCACTTATTGTAAACCAAACTGTCACAAAATGGAGCCACATGTCTAGCTTTCATATCCGCAAGTCACATATATCCGCCATTGCGTGGTTTTTGGTGCGATGAAAGAATAATTGAGGAAAAATAGCGGGCGCCTTCTCCTCTGAGGTTCCCGCCACGGGCCGCCATGATGGATTTCCACTTGTTCAAGCCTGTCGGTTCCAATATTTTTTTTCCTAACGACTTTATTCGGTTTCTATAGTAAGTTTTTATGGTTTCTAAAAATATTTAATTGCCATTGAAGTGTTTTTCTTGTTTCTGTTAAGTGAATATGTTGAATTTGCAGCTTTTTTTTCACGTAAATATAGGCCGGTTTTTAGGTTGATTTTTTTTTACATAACCCGGTTAGTGGCTTTTTAATTTGAGGCTATAATGAAGTTCTTATTGCTTCAGAAAATCGCTTATGATTTTTTAAGTGTTTTTAGCTCCTGTTGAGTTGAGTATGCGGACTTTAAAATGGTTTGTAGTCCAGTTAAAAGTTGAGATGTTAACATTTTGTTTTGTTATTTTCTTTTATTTCAGCTTGCAACTAACTTTAGATTGTTTTAAAAAATAGTTCAGATTTTTTAAATGTTTTTTTTATTCTTGTTAAGTTAAAATGGGTGGAATTTTCAATAGTTTTTAATCGTGTTTAGGTTCCAATACTTTTTTTTACACTTTTATTTTTTATTTGTATACTTCTGGTTGTAAGTAGTTTTTAATTCTTTGAAAAGATAGTTGATATTTTTTAAGGTATTTTTAATTCCTGTAAACTCAAAATAAATGGATTTTTCAATTGTTTTAGGGGTGTGGAAAGTTCCAACAATTTTTTCATATTTCTTGTTAACATTTTTTTTTTAATGCTACTCAGGCTAGAGATGTTATGATGTTGTGGGTAGTAGTTAAACTTTATGGCAAGTCAGAATATATAAAGCATTCGAGCCTAGCTCCATTTTTTCTAGGGGTCAATTTCAAAATGAAATCCGTTAGCTAACGTAAATAAACGTGACGTCATCAACTGTGACGTCATCGGACAGGTCTCCATTCCCTCAGTCTCTCTTCGTCAATATTTATGGCAATTTCCATCGTTTTGGAGGTAATGAGGATGCAGGGAGGCGGCAGGGTAGTTGGGTCAGGTTAGGGGCTAGTTGGTCATTCGATGGGTGTGTTTTGGGGTTAGTTGGGGTACATAAAGGTTGGTTAGGTTGTGATTTTGGATGTTTTATGTGTGTTTTCGGATGTTTTTGTGTTTTCGGTATATTTTTGGATTAGGAGGAGGAAGAAAAAGAAGGAATGGATGAGGAGGTAAGAAAAAAAAAAGGCAAGAAAAATCGGGTGTTACGTTAGTTGTGTTTTGGGGTATGTTTGGGGTATTTTAATGTGTTTTTGGTGTGTTTTAGTGATATTTGGGTGTGTTGATATATATGGAATGATTTAAGTGTGTTGGTGAGTTCTGGGTGTGTTTTGAGATGTTTTAGATGTGTTTTGGTGTGCTATGGGTTTGTCTAGGGATGTTTTGGGTGTTGGAGTGTTTATATATATATATATATATATATATATATATATATATATATATATATATATATATATATATATATATATATATATATATATATATATATACACACACACATTTTTGGGTGGGTTTGAATGTGGTTTGAGGTATCTGAGTGTTTATGAGTTTTTTTTTTTTTTTGGCGTATTGAGTGTATTCTGGGATGTTTTAGGTGTGTTTGGGGATATTTTGATGTGCTTGGGAGTATTTTGGATGTTTTAGGTGTTCGGAAGTAGTTTAGTCAGTATTAGGGGATGTTATGGGTTGTTTTAAGTTATTTTGGCGTGATAGGGGTTTCTTTTAGGTGTTTTGGGGATGATGTAGGCCTGCTGAAAACAGGTATTGGGAATGTCAGGATAAAACAACCGCATATATATATATATATATATATATATATATATATATATATATATATATATATATATATATATATATATATATATATATATATATATATATATATAATTTTTTTTCTCATTTATAAGTTGTTGTCCTGTACATTTCATTCATTCATTATAATTTATTTATCCATGCAAAGATCAAAAGCAATATAATATTTTGGTTTTGCTGCCAAATTTCTTGCCACAAGCTGATCGCAAACCTTTAAGTTTAGGTGAACTCACGGTCACAGCAAGATTAGGATCGTGTTTACGTTCGCATTGTGGCTGGATGTGGCTGTCAGGAGTGGACGCGGCAATCCATTCATCCAGACTTATATTACGTAAAGAAAGAAAGAATAAGACTAAATAAATAATTGGAGGTAGACAAAGAAAGGGAAGTATTCTGGATCTGGTGAGTAGGCGGCGATGCAAAGGCCATATTGGTGACAAGCAGACCCCTGGCATTGACCTTAAGAATCACCACCACACGGGACCTTCCTCCAGGGGACTAGTTAACTTACCATCAGCTGACTCATCTACCACCACTACCTCGCCCTCATCACACCCCAAATCAGAGAAAGACCCGTGAAGTAGTGACAGTGTAAACAGTGAACAGCTGGTGGCAGTACACCGGCGCTACATTCGGGTCTGCAACTTTTTCATCTCTTAATATTCGTCATTGGAGTGGTTTTTATTCCACAGTCATCATTGTTTGCTGGTTTATTTCGGGTTAGTGTGTTGATTTTCAGTCGATAAAGCTGCAATGTATTTGAAATAGTCTGTAAATTATTACTATTTTTATTATTAATTGTTTACCAAAAGTGAGAGGAGACACCCTCCCTCCAGCAGACCAGATTTTCCCCATTTTGAAAATAAGCATGATATTTGGAAATTCTATATATGTGAGGTGTATTACTTGTGATTGCAGTGTACGTATAGCAATTATAAATTCTTATCATGACTCAGTATACATTTGTTTATATTTTTACAGAGAACATGAATGGGGTAAGCTGCCAACCACTTCTGGATCGGTTGACCTTTGCATTAGTGAAGACCGGAGTCATCAGTGATCTCTCAAAAAGGAAAACAGAGTTGGAAAAAATCAAGTTTTGCTTAGGAGTTGAAGTAACATATTCTGATGTCAAGATTAATGTTCAGTGAGTATAAAAAAAAAAAAAATATATATATATATATATATATATATATATATATATATATATATATATATATATATATATATATATATATATATATATATATATATATATATATATATATATATATATATGAATTATAGATGTCATTATAACACAGATGCAATTGTGTATCATTTGTTAATAGTGACATAACTACCATCAAATTCAGGCTCTGTTCATAGTTTGTATATAAAGAAAATGATCCAGCCATCTTTAATGTTGCCACTACCAGTGTTGACTACCCATACATTGCCCCCAACTTGTGATTGTCCTGTGTAGCTGTTACTAATCCAAATATCCTTTAGCCTTTCTTTGTTTTTATATACTCTGTAGTAGATTAATTAATTACATACCTTGCCTCTCTCTCTCTCTCTCTCTCTCTCTCTCTCTCTCTCTCTCTCTCTCTCTCTCTCTCTCTCTCTCTCTCTCTCTCTCTCTCTCTCTCTCTCTCTCTCTCTCTCTCTCTCTCTCTCTCTCTCTCTCTCTCTCTCTCTCTCTCTCTCTCTCTCTCATCAGCCTCTATGATTGCCATACCAAACAAATATCTCCTTCACACCTTCTCAATACATCTCAATCATTCTCCTGTCTATTGCAAACATCCTAGCAAAACTTGTCTCTGTCTAATTTTTTGCTTTGCTTTTTTTTTTTTTTATTTTTTATCATTCCCTTACACACACACACACACACACACACACACACAGTCACACATATGCTCATTTAAGCAAAATTAGTATAATGTAAATGCAAATTATTTCCAGAGAAGAGATTCAAAACCTGTTGGATGCACTCTATGATAAGTGTGAAGACCATAGTAAATCTGAGGCCCTGGCAATGAAAGCAAAGAACCAAGGATCTAAGGTATGAAAAGTGTGTGTGTGGATAAATAAGTTGGTTGATTGTTTCTGCGAAAAATTTGTATGTAATTTTCTTCACTTGATAAACTGCTTGCCATCCATATATCAGAGTAGGACTTTAGGAGGATTGCATTTTTCGTCTTGGTAAAAGTGTTTGTGCTTAGTGTTAAACTTGATGTGTTTGGTTAGTTTTAAACCAGCAATAAATTCAGTGTTATTGAATTAATTGAGGAAATATTCTTTCTATATGATGGAATTTAATTTTTTTCCTTGTTTTACAGGCGTATTTGAAGAAAAAAGACAAAGAAGCATTGAATTGCTTCTCTGAAAGCATATGTTTAGCACCAGCAGAATCTTCAGTTCTACCACTTGCACTGGCTAATAGATCAGCTGTGCTCTACCAGATGCGCAGATACAAGGTAGTGTATTATGGGGTTCTAAATTTGTAATACACATTTCCATTACTTTTACAATCCTTTCTTTCTACTCTATATACATTTCTCAGGAAGGAACTTCAACTGCTCAACATTGATGACTGCTTCAATGACTCAACATTGATGAGTTATGTTTTCTTAGTCACAGATCATATTTGATATTCCGTTTATTTTTCCTTGCCCACAGGAAGCTTTGCAAGACATGGAGTGGGCAGAGGGTGCGTGTTATCCTGCAGCTCTCAGGCACAAGTTGTTAGTTCGTCGCTGTCGATGTTACCTTTCCATGGGCGACATAAAGAAAGCAAGAGAAGTTTTAGAGGCGTGCAATAATCACATTCACTTAGTTCCCCTTGAGGCCAAAGGTAGGAGACAAAGTGATCATGGCAACATGACTGAGGTGACTGTTATATGTTTATCATATGCCCCAGCAATGGTTATTTTTAATATATCAAGTAAATATCAATTGTCCTTTCATATTAATGTTTTTGTAGTGGAAAGCAAAAACACCAGCACCAGTTTACTTATTATTATTCATTTACTTTTTCCCAATTATTAATGTAGCTGTATTCATTTAATTGTTGTAGACAAGTACGAGATGGAAGTTGCAGATCTAAAGCAAAAGATAGAGAACCACGTCCCCACTAGCAGTACAATCACCTCCCAAGAAAATTTGCAGCAGCCTTCCTTGTATGGCGGAGAAAATGAGACTGTGAAGTACATCACCAATGCGTTTGAGATGAAGTAAGCAGGATATATAAACATGTGGAATCTAATTTGCTTTCTATCCAAGTCACAGAAAAATCATATACATTACTTAGGTACTTAGGTTGCACACTTTTTATTGTTATTATTTATTTATTTTTACTTTTATTGAAAGGAAGCTGGCCAAATATAAAAACATATAGTTGGTATATATTGTCATTTGCATTCCCTTTTGTTTCCTTCACTCTAATGCCAGCTCACTGTGCTTACTGCTGCTTTGAAATGCAGAGATATTTTAACAACTTACTTGTTTCCAAAATTTTAAAGCATAAAGTGTGAGGTGTAAAGTTTGGATATTATATTGTTTTGTCTCCTCAGAGAAAATGACAAGTATGGCCGTCACATTGTTGCTGTTGAGGAAGTCAGTAAAGGGTCTGAAGTGTTTGTTGAGAAACCTTATGCCGCAATCCTGCTTCCTGAACATCACAAGACACATTGCCACTCTTGCTTCTCAAGACTTTTGACTTCATTTCCGTAAGTAGTCTTGGATTATTGTCTGTAAAGAATGCATGATCAGAGACCAAATCAATATGAAGAATACTTTGGTTGACTCAACTTCCTGACAGATGTAGCGGTTGTCGTGATGCAATATTCTGCAATGAAGAGTGCAGAAGGGCTAGTAGACTGTGGCATCAGTACGAGTGTGGGATCCTTCACATCCTCTCCTCAGTCGGCATTGCTCATCTTGCCCTGAGAATCCTTCTTATCACAGGATGGAAACTCCACTGTTATATCAGGTTGTGCTTATTTGTTGTTAAAGTGATGTTAGAAAATTGTGAAAAGATTTTGGTCCCAAAGACTTGTATCATACTACTGGACTGTCTCTGATGAAAAATATAATGAGATATCTATCTTAGGTCACTGAAGGAAGTTTTGGTGTCCTTCAGTTCTGTTTATATTAATTTATTTTTCTAATTGCTGTCAGAAAAGTATTTTGGCCATGAATTTTTGTTTGAATAATAAGTGTAGCCCTATGGTGTCACTAAAAGTTTGGAGGACCAAAACTTTTTTACTTTCTCTCTAGGAGCTGGTGTTAGATAAAATTAACAACACTTTTCAATCACCCAGATTTCTTGACATTATCAGACCAAGAGAAAGTGTACTGGTAAAGAATCTATGGGCACAAAAAATACTCCCTTGAATTTATAGGATTAAGTTTTTGGGCCTACATTTTTTTTGTTTTTCTCAGTACCAGTTCAGCTTTTTGTAAGTTTGTGAGAAAGTTTTCTTAATCTGAGTTTTGGAAATGTGAGTGAAAGGAAATCAAGGTATTGGGAGGACCACAAATGAGGTGGATTGATGGTGTGAAGAGAGAATTGGTTGCAGGAAGAATTACTATGGAGTAAGGAAGAGGGGTCGTGAAGGGTAGGGGAGAATGGTGAGTAGTTGTGAATGCTGGCATCACCATGAGGGCCTTTATGGCACGTTCTTCCATTTTATGGTCTGATAAGCTGATTAATTTAGATATGAGACAGGAGATAGGTCTTATGTGACAGGATTAAACCAGGTCAAAATTTGAGCTCTGGTTAGGAGAGTCTTGTATGCTGCACAATTGATCCTGCAAAGTGTGGCCGTTGGAATTAGTTCTCTCCTTTCAGAGGCCTTGAGGTTAAGATATGAGAGAATGCTATTGAATGTGTATGTATGCATGTAGGTGTCTTCTCTGGGTTACCCCATCATCATGAGAGATGTCAGCTTAGTATGTAGACAGGTTTGCTCTTGTGATGCATTTTTTGAGCACCAGATTTATGTAATTATACACATGCCTTTTGCTGATTGGTATTATCCAAGTTTGATTAATCAGTGCTTCCAAAACTGCTGCCAGTTTAGTGAAACTTGTTGAACAAAATTTGTAGGATGACAGATTATAGCCATTGTAGATGTATGCCAGTTACTTGGATATCACTGGGGAGAAAGTTTGTAACTAGAATAAAACCTTGCTAAGTCAGACTAATTGGGGAAAGGCTGATCCAGCACTGCATTTAAATTTCTTGACTCCAAGGTGTTCAGCAAGCCTCCCTGCACCTTGCTGGATGTCCAGGGCACACACTGTTATTCTTTTAGGTTCTTGCATGCACCATTTGTAGACAGACTCACTGAGGTTTTCTTGCTGCACTTCTTTGCTACATACAGGTCTTTCCCTTTCCCTCGAAAGTGTCTGACTTAACTCATATCTGACTCAGAGGGGTATAATTTAGTGAGATTTTACTGTATGTGATATAATTAATCTTATAGGACTCCCTCTACTACTTGTAGATGAAAAGAGTGTTTCTTCAATGTGGAAACACTAGATGAGTCAGAGAAAGAAATAATCATAGTGGTATAAAGAAAACAATAAATGCAGAGAACAAGCTGATTATTTTGGAATACATGAAGCATTAACAACTGTTTGCAAAGAGGTACTTATATTCTGTGATATTAATTTGTGTATAAGTTGTTCCCAGATTCATATCCATGCATGTATTTGCTGTTGATGCATTCGTGAATAATCCTAATTTTTATCCATTATTGCATCACATCTGGAATTTGATGTTTATGTTAATCAACAGAGAAGAGGTGGTTGAGGGCAAAGTAGCAGGATTTGGAGAGAAGGGAGTGTACAATGGCCCAGACCTCATTGATAGGTATCGGGCAGTCTTCCATTTACTGCCACACTTCAACTCTTGCCTCCTTGAAGATCAACTTCAGTATTGTCTGGTTAGTTTTGTATCTTTCATATGTGAATGAAAATAAGTGTGAGGAAATACAGTTATTGATAGGAAGTACATTAGGGTATGCTATAATGAATGGATGTAATCAGGTACAAATTTTGCTGTCACAAACATTTTTCTTCAATGTAAGTGATGCTTCAACAAACAAAAAAAAAAATGTTGCAATACATGTAGACTCACAGAGGAGTATCAGCAGTGAGGCCATTGGTATCACCAAATGTCAGTCACTGTCTTAAACTGGGAAAGTTAGTTACCTTAGAAGTTAAGTAAGAAATAAGTTCTGGGTGATAAGGTGGAAGAAATGTAGTTGGTATTTAAGTATTGAATATGGCATGATAATTCTACTATGAGCAAGAAAAATATGTAATACTTCTAAGTATTGAATACTTGATAGTTAAATCTATAAACCTTATAATATTGAAGAAGAAAAGGAAGAAATAAAAATTGCAATAATGGTGAAGAGAATCTGTAAGGTTAAGCATGCACTTAATAATGTAATATCAATGAAGAGATGGAAATACATTGTTGATTTGCTCAGTCATTGCATTTAGCCTTAGATATGATATGACAGGCTATCATTTTCTTGCTGAAATCATCATTGCTGTGATCTCCATGACAAGTTAAAGAATGTTTTCCTTCAACATTAGCTAGCATTTGACGTATGGTAGCTTGGAAGGTTTGGTTTAAGACTAAAGAATAAGTGTAGCTTTAATATCAAGCCATCTTTAAACCTTCAGGCATTGTTGAAAACTGCTTCTGTGATTTATTTTGGAGAATATAAGGCCACTCTATAGATAGACTTCATTGCTGATTTCCCCAAACCAAGAACACTTAAGTATGGGCAATCCTCTGGACCGAAAAATTAAATTGTCACAAGTATTTAATGCCTCAACAGAGCACTTAGTCCTGCTTGATCACAGCTGAACAGCTGAAATGAGCTTACAAGGTGATGTAAGGCTACAGAGTCTACTAAATGAAAATCAGTATGAATATCATGTTTATGACGACTGAAAGTGTGTTTGTGATTCGTGCTGGTGCTTATGTCATGGAGCAGCTTGGGATGCTTGGCTTGTTTGCAATACAGCAGATACTCAGTTGCATGAAGTACACATAAGTTATATATGTATATGTATTATGATATTCCTGATAATATTATACAGTAATTTAACTGAGGGAATGTTTGCAAATGTGATTGTAAATGTGAATGCATGCATGTGGACAATGTGTCTTAGCTATCCTCATCAAGTATGGTATGTAAATAGATATTATTAAGACCACTAGTTCTGACTGTCTCTCCATGTCTGCATCACATTTTTTCTAGCAGTAAGATAAATGTCATATTTTCATGTCATGACAGCTGCAGAAACAAGGGCCAAAGCTGAACTGATCATGGCCTGGTCAGTTAACAGCTTGTCCTGCAAGCCTGTCAGATCTGGGTTCATTTCCTAGTCATATCCACCTCCCATATTTTATAGGAAATAAGTAACTCACTATTTCATAATGGAAATCATAGTTCTTAATTTAATTATGACAGTAGTCACCTCATTGTCAAAGAACAGTAGCAAAATGTGTTTGTTCTAGATTGTCTTAGTCAGGTCTGGGACTTTCAAAGTGTTATAATAGTAAAAATGGTGTTCATATAAGGATATCACAGTACACCAATGCTTAAGGAGTTTGATTTTGCATGATCTTTCACAATCTCATGCAATGAAAAACATTTCTGAACTAAATATCCTTTTTCAATACCACTTATCTCTAGACAAAGTAGTCATATTCAATATTCAATATATGTTTTTGCTATTTTCCAGGCAGCCATCCTTCTGGCAACTGCAATTTCTGATAAGACAAATTTCATAAAAGAGAACATGGATGAGAATGGCGAGAAAACAGACCTTGATGTGCCCCATCTGGCCTCAGCAGTGATGCGACACATTGCTCAGCTGGTGTCCAATGCTCATGCAATTACTCAGCTCATGCCATCAGACAGTGGTGAGCCATCTTTGATTACAAATGCATCCCACTTCTGTTTCAAGATTATAGTTTAAGATTGCTCTCTCTCTCTCTCTCTCTCTCTCTCTCTCTCTCTCTCTCTCTCTCTCTCTCTCTCTCTCTCTCTCTCTCTCTCTCTCTCTCTCTCTCTCTCTCTCTCTCTCTCTCTCTCTCTCTCTCTCTCTCTCTAAAGTATATTCCTTATGTTACTTGGTCAAGCAAAGAAAATCTCAGCCTGTTTTAAGTTTTTATAATGTTCACATATTGTCACTGAAAATATAGTTCAATTTAATCCCATTTTAAATTTGCAGGTGGACACAGCAGAGTGGAGCAGATTAAACAGATAAGAGTTGCGTCTGCCATATACCCAACAGCCAGCATGATGAACCACTCCTGCAAGCCAAATATAATCAACAGGTATTAATTCACTCTGAGGTTTTTTGTTTTCATAATTAGTGGAAAGTAACAAAATACAGCACTGCACCAAGTTTGGCTTCTAATTTAAACCCTGAAGCATTAATAATTGAGAAATTTTGCAAAGATTTGATTACTTTGATGTTTTTAATGCCACTGTACAGGTACTAGAAACAGTTATATGATTTTTTCTGTGTGTGTGTGTGTGTGTGTGTGTGTGTAAACTTGGAAGTTATCTTTCATAATTATTATAGTATGCATATAATTTATTTATTTTTTTTCAGTTTCTACAAGGATGTTTTAGTGATTCGTACAACAGAGGACATCAAGCCGGGTGACCAAGTCAGTAATTGTTATGGTAATAAATGGTCCATTTCTTTACATTAACACAATAGGCATTTTATGATTCAGTCTCTCTCTCTCTCTCTCTCTCTCTCTCTCTCTCTCTCTCTCTCTCTCTCTCTCTCTCTCTCTCTCTCTCTCTCTCTCTCTCTCTCTCTCTCTCTCTCTCTCTCTCTCTCTCTCTCTCTCTCTCTCTCTCTCTCTCTCTCTCTCTCTCTCTCTCTCTCTCTCTCTCTCAGGTAATGAAGTACTTTATTCATCATTTTATCATTCCATCTACTGTTCTATCCCTAAACTATAATATAGGTCTTAGGTCTTGATGTAACTTTCAAAGCCAACCACCAGCCTTCATGATGAAAATTATGCTGGGGTATTTGTGGATTTTAATAAGAAAAGAAGTATCGGTGAATTTTTAAGATGAGCCCAGAATGAATTATCCTTTTTCCTATAGGATTTATGTCTCCTTTCATGGAATCAAGTTTTACTTACTTCCTGCTTTTTCTTAAGACCCATTGAAGTTTCAAATGTGATGTACAATTGTATCCATTAAGTTAATACACAAAGTTTGTATGAACTTTTATTTTTCTAAAAGATTTAATATTTCCAGGACCACATTATTGTCGCCAGACTCGGGAAGAACGGCAAGAGGCATTAAAGCAGCAGTATTTCTTTACTTGCAAATGTGAACCATGCACTCAGCCAAAGTACATGAAAAGTGAGGTGAGTGGCAAAACTTGAGTATATTACATACATATAATTTTCATAATATTGCCATTTCATGACCACTTGATGTGATTGTGGCAAATCACACATCACAAAACTGTGTGCCCATGATTTTGCCACTGTATCCTCCATGGAAAAGCCTTGCAGGAAAAATCACAACTATATGGTGACCAAGATTTTTTTTGCTTGTAATATCAACTATATTTTAAACACCAACAACTAATTATAATCTGTCTTTACAACTAAACCAAGGCAAGCTGGAGTGGATTTTACTGCGAAAACTGTGGTGGAGCATCTTCATGGATGGGGAATGAGGACCCTGGTGGCTGTAATACTGAAAATAATGAGGGAGTTCTTCTTTGTCTGCAATGCCACAGGGTGCAGCGCCCATCAGCACATCTTGTATATACTTGCTCTAGAGTTAATTCTCTTCATGAATCTGGTAAGTTTCCACGTTCATTTATGAAGCTGACTAATGACTGCTTGGATTAAAACTGAATATAGTAATGATTGTCACTTTGTTAGTAAACAATTGTATTTTCTACATCTTTACATAGAGCACTCTCTAATTTGGTGAGATTCATGCACCTTTAAAAAATTACTGTCGGTCAGTTTGTATTTGCTGGGTGACATTGGTTGTACATCTATATACTTGCGTTACATCTTAGGCTAGCATATGTACTGAATAAGTTCTTAATTTCAACAGGTGAAGAGGCCATTAGAAAGGGCAACTTGCCAGATGCTGTGAGTCTTCTCAGAAATGCCATTCAAATAGGATCAAAAGTTTACTTGCCTGAAAACCAGTATTTTCTCCGTGTGAGGGACACATTGGCTAGAGCTCTAGCAGATTCAGGTAAGTCTGATAACTTTACTATTTTAAGCAATGGCATCATTGATTTCCCTTCTGTAAAAAAAAATAAGGATTGAACATTGGGGAAGATACATGAAGTGTTAACCGAGAAACAGCAGACTGAGAAAGGGAAAGGCAGCTAATCCTTAAGCTCTTATGATTGCATATGATTACAGAAAAGAATTATGTTTTTCAGGTATGTTTGCAGCATTCTCTAACTCTTGAATGTCCTTGATTATAATTTCAGGTGACTATGAAAACTGTACTCTGGAATTACAAGAATGTCTGCAGTTTATGGAGCAACGTTATGGACCAGAGAGCATTGAACTGGCACATGAGTTTCTGAAATACTCAGAGGTGTTGGAGTTAGCAGCTGCAGTTAATGACAAGTAAGTAAATTCTAATATTAAGTATGAGAGTTCTATGTGCTTCTCCCATAGGATATTTTCTTTATTTAAAAAAAAAAGTATTTGCATAATGTCTTCCATCCAAACATACTGTATCAATTTTCCATATATACCTTCACTATTCTCACTATCACCTCTGTTCACACCACAGGTATTCTTGGATTATTTCCACTTTGCATACTAGACCCTTCATTTAGATTTCATGTTCAGATTATGCATTTGTCCACCTTATAATGCTATATTGTAGTCTCTCTCTCTCTCTCTCTCTCTCTCTCTCTCTCTCTCTCTCTCTCTCTCTCTCTCTCTCTCTCTCTCTCTCTCTCTCTCTCTCTCTCTCTCTCTCTCTCTCTCTCTCTCTCTCTCTCTCTCTCTCTCCATTTAAAATCAGCTCATGTTATTCTGTTCATTTTCAGGCTTCAAGATGAACTAAGAATGGTGAAAAAAAGAATTAATGACATATTCACTTTGAACTATGGACCACAGTGGAAAATATATCTTAGTACTTGTGCAGTTAAGTAGACACATGATATCTAATCTTTTTGTATGATTTCTTACTTTCATCTTTTTAAACTCTTGGTTCTTCATTCTAATGTATGATTTAACTTACTTACATTTACATAGCGTTCATCTGGTGCAAGCAATAATTGTTCACTGAAACTATTTATCAGCAATGATAAATTGTTTATTGAGAGTGAAGTCAATGTGGTTCCTGTCCCAATAGCTACCTAGATAGGAAGCTTAAGTGGTATAATTGTAATATAGCATAGTGAATGAAATAAGACCAGTTCTAGTCCAGTGAATTCGAAACAATGCCAAAATCAAACTTCTTTAAAATTTTAATCATAAACCACTCTTCATCTTCATCTCTTGTGACTATCAAGTACTTGCTTTGTGTTAGGCAGCTCTCCATCATAAACCATTATCCACTGTACAGTAAAACACTAGTTTGCTGACGGACTACTACTGAAAACACTGCTAAACTGAAATCCTGTATACAGAGTGAACAAAAGATTCAATGGTAATGAGCAGTCACTGGCAGTTGCATTCTTCTACCTTATTGAACTTTAGCTGATACACAAACTTCGGGAGGATCAAAGAAGAAATTATCGTCTTTTATTCCATCTAAATTCATATTTCCAAGTTGAGCATCAGGCAACCAAAAATGAAGATAGAATATTGTAGAGGAATCAATAAATAGAGTCACCAAACTGGAAAGCTTGCTGTAACTTGTGTAGCATTATAAAATGAACATGTGAACTGATGATGAATGTTATTTTTGTGGCAACCATAGAGTAATTGATAGTTTTAGTGGAAATCATGGTCATTCATGTTCATCTCCATATGTGACACCTGGATCTCTCAAAGAGCCTCTCATCATTGTTGTTCCTGCATTAGTAAATCTTGAATAAACTCATTTGTTGTTTTCATATATCAGAATCTTATTAGAATATTTTCCCTCACTTCACCCATGTGATTTTGAACTGATGTTTTCAGGTATATGAAATGTTTCATAAATATTTATGTTCTATAAAGTATTGCATACATATTTATGAGTGTATTCTAAACACACATATTTTTCCATAACTGAAATTATAATTATTGCAGTTAAAATAGATAACCATCATCAGTGCAAATATGGGATGGACAGAGCATTTGACTTGTGTGGCACTGGAAGTGAGTGGAAGAATGAAATGGAATGAAAGACGACCATGGAACTACACAAGGAAAAGTAATTCTAAATGAATGGGGTATAACAGGAATGATAGTGTGGAGAGAAAAGGAAGAGAATGAATTGTATTGCTGCTGGGATTGTGTACATAGAGACAAAGGATGGTTGTGGTAATAAAAAGCACTTTATTATATATTGTAGAGACTGGCCAAGAACAAGAAAAGGTTGATAATAACTATTTAAACAAACATCCACATTGCTGTTCCCAAAATAAAATGAGTGGAAAAATTAAAAAGAGGCTGATTTAGTTTCTGATGTGTCTTAGAATGTAGTTTTCTTTATTTATTTACTTTTTTAAATCTATATATATCTATATATTTTTAATTGCACGAGTTGTTGCAGTAAGTTACTTAAATGTTAGACTAGGTAAAGTCCTGTCGCTTAAATTGTCAAGATCAAGATCAAAATGCAGTCTAAGATTAAAATCAAGACTAGTACCCGTTGCAGATGAAACAAACAGGCAAACCTATAGGTAGACAGCAGAATAAATAAGCAACGAGGTAAGTGGATTAGTATTATGATAACAGATTCTCACCCTCAATTTTGTATCAGGCAAGGGTAAAATTGCAGTTGAACACAATACATCCTATCTTGCTACTACTGTTCTTTTTCCCAAATAACCTTGAGGACGTCGTGGGAAAGTGGGGTTTTAGGGTGGGGAAGCCAAATTTGGACATACATGAAGAAAAGTAAGGATGAAAAGCCATATTTTAAAAACGGGAGAGATTTCTGTCTTAACTTTATCTAACTAGGTGTTAAGGACACTAACATTTAACATTACCTAATCGGGGAGCGTGGGATGCCATTTGGGAAGTAAGAAAGAGGTACAAAATATCAAAGGCACAATTTATGATTGTTGGAAGATAAAATAAAGTTGAAGGAGTGGTTGTGAGGAGACCAGCAGCAGGTGAACGTGAAATGAGCTTAGCATGTGTAAAATCTTTCTTTGTTTCTCTTTGTGCAATTATTTTGATTTCTTGTTTTACAGAATAAAACTGAGCAGTGATGACATTTTGATTAGAAGGAATAATCCAAGTTACAGTTGAAGATGGGATCTCTAAACCTGTATATTCTGAAGCGACGGATAAGGAAATGGTGGAAATATCTCGTAGTCCTTATCTTTCTCCTTGCTGTGTATTTTGGAGGTAAGTGCTCTAATTTGGAAAATCACAATAAGCACTGTTCAAAAGCATACAGTGTTTCAATGCATGTTTGAACAGACAAATGCTGTTGAGGATGAGGTTCTAGAATCATTTAGTATATGACATTTACATTATGCTAGTTTAGGCATTTATTTATCATGTATAATTTACAGGCTTCTTCCACATCACTGGAAATATAAGTACCACACCTCCTTCAGAGCACTCCAGGAACACCATGAAGGAGGTCTTTGCTTTACGAAGACAGGTAAGTTGTCAAGATATTTTTACCTGTGATATAATTATGATGTGACCTTGAAATAAAAGACTTGTTGATTGGCATGGAGAAAGCTGGAAGATTTGTGATCCTTTTCTTAGATAGGGACTCTGAAGTTGTTTGCTTCTGAGCCATTTTCATAAAGGATTCAAAGGATGTTTCTTTTCAGCCACTTTCATGATTTTTACTTAAAGGTTATGCACTAGGACTTAGTATAGGGTTACCATACGTCCGGATTTTTCCGGACATATCCGGGAAAACGGAATTCAAGATTGGAAAAACGGAATTCAAGATTATCAGCCATATGCAAAGTTAAATAAGTTGAGTTTCTTTTAATTAATTTACATGTTTTCCAATATCATATCAGGACCATAATCAGGTGTTAGTGAAGGTGTCCGGAATTTTGATAGTTCATATATGGCAACCCTAACTTTGTAGTGCTTATGATATACTATGGATTGTAGGAGAGTACATCTTTATTGAGTGGCACAGAACTCACTAGACCACTGTAGTGAATGAATTAATGGTCACTATTGAGTTCAGAGGTAAAGGGGTTCAGGTGTATTGCTGAAAAAAATGTCTGGTCACCCACTCTGTGTGTAATGTTATTTGATATTTTCTAATTATAGAGTTTAGTTTCCACCAGAACCAATGGGGCTGAGAGTGTAAATGATGTGTGTGAGAGTGTGATGCTTTGCCTGGTCCATCTTGTGTTGGATTGCTGGCATGTTATATGGATGAATAGATAAATTTTAGTTTATTATGGTCACCATTCATGTACCTTTTTTCTTCACCCCATGACCCAAGCAGTAGATAGACAACCTAGGTACTTTTAAAATCTCTGCACTTTAAACATGTTGTTAAAAAGAATACATACATGAAATACTTCCTTTGTAAGATAAGTCAACCTCTTGTTCTGTCTGCAGATTAGGTTGCTGAAGTCTGTCCTCAAGCAGTATTCAATACCTGAGAAAGAATATTCAGATGTTTTGTTGCCAGTCATATATGTCATCACCCCTACATATACACGTCCACAGCAGAAGGCTGAACTCACAAGGTACAAGCATGAACAATATATGAAAGTGTCACTATAAAACATTATTTCAATTCTGTACTTTATTTTCTTTGACTCCAATTAAGCTATATTTTCCACTGTGGTATGTCTTAATTAACTTTGTGAAAATGCTGAGCTGTCACTGTCAAGCTGTGGTTGTAGCCCATGAGAGATATTCATTAGGTGGGTGTCAGACATTATCTCACATAATCCGCTGTGAGCCAGCCTTTGGATATGAGGCTTGTTTTAAAAGAAATTATACTTTAAATCAAGTATTTCAAAGACATTATGAGGGCTGGTGAATAAGTAGGAGGTATTAATGTGGAAAGTAAAAAGAACAAGTACAAGGTGGATGGAAGGGGCTAAAGAAGCAGTTTCAAGAGAAAAGGAATATATGAATATGCATAAGATTAACAAAAAATCTGAAAGCATAGTATTTTGGAATATGTCTTAACTTGATATGACAAAAAAAAAAAGATCAAAATATTAGAAAACGGACATTTCAGTGTGTCTCTAAGAGTATGTGATGAGGGTAAGAATACTTTGTTATATGTAGACTTAATGTCTAGCTTGTATTTTTCATAACAAACTAGAAATATTTTTCTTCCAATAAGCAGATTGAAGTCGGTGTTTCTTCATGTGCCAGCATTGCACTGGATTGTTGTAGAAGATGCACCCAAGAAATCTCAGATGGTATCCAACTTCCTGGAGTCGTCAGGACTGACTCATACACATTTGCATCAGTCAACACCTCAAGAATGGAAGCTTAAAGATTCCGTGAGTGCTTTCAGGGAATGTGGTTCATGTTAATGAATATTTTGTGTGAACATATTATTATTTGAAACTGAAATGCAGAGGCACAGCAGTGAAGCCACTTTGCTGTGTTTACTCTTCATAGTGTGCATTTTGGGATATACAGGGCTCCCATATTCAGACTAGAAATTAGTAAAATTAGTCAAAAAGACTAAAATACCACTTCCCTTGTTGAGAGGATACCACTTCCCTTGTTGAGACGGTGGAAACTACTGAGTTCCTTACAGCCGTTATGGATCATCCAAGTTACTGTCAACTCCAGCAAATGAGTACACACACTATTTTTACCAATAATATGTGTGTTCATTTATTGGTGTTGATAGTGGCATAGATAGTCCCAGTAGTTGTAAGGAGCTCAGTCACTTCCCTCTCACCAAGAATTTTCAAGTTTTTCTATTGGTTTTACTTACTTGCATTTTTTTTTAGTGTGTCTGAAGATAACTGCAGCAATTTAACTTTAAAATTTTCAGGATCCAAAGTGGCGGAAGCCCCGCGGAGTGCTGCAAAGAAATGCTGGCATCAGGTGGCTCAGGAGCAAGTTTGCACATGATGCCAATCCTCGAGGAGTGGTTTACTTTGCAGATGATGACAACACTTACAGTGTGGAGCTTTTCCATGAGGTAAGATGCTGTTAGTTAAAGAAAATTCTTTACAAAACCTTTTGCTGGAATTTGATCTATATTAAAGTAAACTTCATTTTTCACAATTATGTTTTAATCTCCTGCATTACAGTTTTATTTTATTTTTTATCTTTTCCAGCTTCCCATATGGTGTGGATCTTAAAAACTTTCAGGAAAATATTTATTTCTGATATCAGTTGTGGGTCTGTTAGAGAGAGAGTTCATGTTTCATGACAAAACATTGTGAGTAACAAAATAATTGTACTGTTTTTTCCAGATGCGAGACACACACAAAGTTTCAGTGTGGCCTGTAGCACTGGTGGGTGGGGTGCTGGTGGAGCGGCCATTGGTAGGATCCAATGGCCAGGTCTCGAGCTGGTTGGCTGGGTGGAAGGCTGACCGACCCTTTGCCATGGATATGGCTGGCTTTGCAGTGAACTTGTCTCTTCTGCTAAATAAGTCTGGTGTTGAGTTCTCCATTGATGCTCCTATTGGATTTCAAGAATCAGTGTTCCTAGAAAAACTCATTACTCAAGAAGAACTGGAACCTAAAGCTGATCTGTGCACAAAAGTAAGTTTCTGATACATCAAAATTTCTTTGTGCTATTTTAGTATTTACAGTGTGTACAAAATGTATAGACTTTGTGGCCTTTGTGGCCTTTAAATTATTGAGTATATGAGGATCACATGAGAATACTGATGGTTGACATTGTACTACACCAAGTCATTAGGTCTCTTGGAACAGATCAAGTGACTGACACCTACATTAGTACTGGCACAGATAAAAGGAGAGGTGATATGTATGTTGTTTACATTTTTTTTTTTTTTTTTTTATTTAAATTTGCACAAAAGAAAAAAGAGGATTTACTCAGATTGTCATTTTTTTTCCTTTTCTTTTTAAAGTACTCAAGTTTTCACATATGAACACCATGTAAATCTTTAATTTCTTTTGACACAAGCATTTTTTCCTCCTCAGGTGTATGTTTGGCACACCAGAACAGAACAACCAGACCTGAAGCAAGAGATAAGGTTGAACAAGGTAGGGAAACATACAGATGAGGGAATAGAATTATGAAACAATAGTCTTACAGTTATTATATAACTGTTACTGACTGCTTTAGACTTTATTTATTTCAGAGAGAATATTAATTCTAATATATATATATATATATATATATATATATATATATATATATATATATATATATATATATATATATATATATATATATATATATATATGTATATATACACACACACAAAAAATATTACCCATTTTCTTGTAATCTGTGATAGAGGACTCACTTGTCACTCACATCAAATACTCATTCATCTTTCACGGTTGGATTGGATCATCATTGATGTTTTCTTTGTTTTTAATTATTATACAACAGAATCATGCATACATAAGTCACTGTAATGTGTGTTATCTTTGTTGAAACTGGATCAAAGAATGACAAGTGTTAGAAGGAAGCCTGAAACAAGAGAAAAATATTTTCATTGTTTCCTTGTATTCCTGTTATTTCTCAATTAATTTTAAAAAACATTTAATCCATTCATATATAAGATAAGAGTGTTTTATGAACTAATTTGTGATCACTGAACTCTCATTTGCATATGTGTTGGCTTCCTGAATTACTTGAGTGATAAAATGAGTGTTCTGTGATCAAAATAAGAATGACCTCTGATCTGACAATGATTTACATCATTGACCTCACATTTGTGTATCAGATGAAGCTTCCAAAGAGCTTGACATCTCAACCATCAGATTTGAAGTTATGATGGCAAAATTTATACTCTCCATCATTAAGTCTATGGGAAATTAGCTATCATAAATATTTAATCAATAGTTGAAAATTTTAGTTGGTGTGAAATTTATATTTACTCATCTTTGCCCAGATTCTTTCCTTGCCTTCAGAATTTCAAGATCAGGGACTTGTGAACTAGGCACTTCATCCTTCATATATCCCTATAAAAAGAAATCAAAGGAGGAGGATATGTATTTGGTGGATGTGGTTGTCAAGATCATCAGTTTGGGAAGGTTCACATTCTCTTCAAGAAGTAAAGGACAACTAAAACCCAGTGTAATGGTGGACATTTTATTGGAAAACAACCCAAACTTGAAACTGCATATTGAGCTCCAACATGTACAGATAAAGGTTTGCTTAAGTTGAAGCTTCAGCTCAGCAAACTAATAGATTGGGAGAGATCAGCCAACACTGGCTACAACATTTACCTGACATTAACTCCTTGGATTTCCTTTTATTGGTATGATTAAAAAAACAAAGAGCACAGTTTAGCAGTTCATGATCTTAGAACCATGACAGCAAGGATAATAGTAGATATTCTCCAAGAAATGAATGGGGCACATTTTCTCAAGTGATGGAAAAATTGAGATAAGATATAATCTGTATAAAATTTCATGTTTATTTCTACAATTTGTTTTATGTAATAAATGTTTGTAATCAGGGAAGACTTTATGCTTACTCCATTTATCTATTTAACTGGATTCAGTAATTAACTTGATGACCTTTATCAAGACAAAAGACAGGTAGCAGTGAAAGTCAACAGTTACAGTAATTATTAGGTTAAATCAATCTTACAGCTTCCATTTCAACTTCTTTAGAGCTCAAGTTTTTTTCACAACAAATATACATCCTTTGTCTTTATATCACACTCCCACTTGCTTTTTGCCATAATATATGGCATTAAAGTTATGTTGTCAGCTAACTGTAATAGAAACAAGACTATTATGGATACCAGGAGTTTGCTGCTCAGTGGCAGATGCTCTACTCAAGTAGTAATTCTCCTGTATCTTTGGTTTAAAAAATCATAACATTTTGTCTATATTTTCCTACATAAATTTACTTTTTTTGGATTGTCACTTATATACTGTATATACTGTGTTTGTGCACATGTGTGTATGTGTAAACACAGTGCTTGACAAAAAGATGTGGTGCCGTGGTTAAAGCAATGAGACTCTGGCAAATTTTGTTCATTATATTTTTGAGGAAATGCAAAATGAAGTTGCAGTGCCTGCAAGACATTATCAGGGTGCCACTACTTTTTGTTGAGCAATATATATATATATATATATATATATATATATATATATATATATATATATATATATATATATATATATATATATATATATATATATATATTCCACATAATCTCATGAACTTTGTTTCATAACAATAGATAATTTTTTTTGTTCAAAATGCATACACTTGAATAACACTTCTATCTATAATTAGTCAATAGTACAAAGGAACCTGTATAATGAACTTTTCATAAGTCCAAGAATCTAAACATTACAATTTGGATCTACACTTTTTGGCCCCATCTGAATACATCCTTAGTCAAAAGTAGAATAATGGCATTAATTTCTACTGTGTTGTGTTTTGTTTTTTCTCAATCATAAGTCCTCCAATCTCCTTATCAGGTTCTGTGCACTGACTGTCAGCAGATCAGAGAATCTAATATTGAAGAAAAAACATTAAACCTAATGGAAAAGGCTGAGGGGCATTGATAGACTCTAAGTGTGACTATACCATGTCTAATCCAGCCAGTCATCCACAATGTAAGCTTCATGTTAATGTGAAATGCAGACGTCACAACATTTCATGTACACAAATATAAATTATAGGCATATTCAGTATATAATAATCCACATGAGAGAAAAATAAACTATTCCAGATTGTTCCATGTATGCTAAAAGTACATATTCCAGTAACAATTGATTGTGGCACCATCCAACTACATAGAATGTCTAAAACAGAATGTTAGTTGTTCCAGTTTCATGTTATCTTTTTATTTATTTATTTATTTTTTTTTTATTCATGTGTGTCATTTTCACCTCTTGTACATCTGTATTGATATACTAAATAGGTAAATCAATATGGATACAAATAACAAATACTGATGAGTTCTCTACCAGGTAGTGATTAATTGAACTTTGCTTTGCTTTTCTTCTCACCATTTCTGGTAAGTCATGATGTAATGGATATACTAATGGCAATTGCATGTGGTGAATGCACATTGTTAAACAGTTTATTGCCTCATCTCTCGACCAACATCAGAAGTAAATATTTCAGGAAGTTATGTTATATTACTTGTTTTAGTGTTGATCTATAAAGTATCCCAGTGCACTTGACAAGTTTTCTATTCATAAACAGCAAAAGATATTTTATTATGGACTGAGTCTGTTCTTGGTGAAATGCAAAGCTTGCTGAGATGGGAAAAAGTAAACAAAACACCATATCAGTGCATTAAAATGATGCATAAAATGCAAAATCAGATATCATATGTTTTTTTTTTGCTACTGGATCCACAACATGAATTGTACTATTTACAGTAGCTACCCAAATATTCAAGCAAGTAAAGCAATTCAGAAATATATGGGTAAATGAGAGAAGGATAGTACATACCAACATATCTGCTAAGGCAATTAAATTTATACAGAATGAAAAGTGGAATGGATGTGGAATGTATCCCAATGTTCACCCATAGAATGAAACCATTCTTTGTATGCAGACTGCAGTTATGTTGAATTGTTAAATAAAAAAATAAATAAATAATAAAATAAAATAGAAACAAAAATTAAGTTAATGTAATGTAAAAATGTGTAGCCAAAAAAGAAAAGGTAAATAGATGTAAAACACTCATGTCATCAATGAAACTCCAGATTTGGAGGAAAAATCCAGTTTCCCAGGTGACAATAAATCAATGCAATGTATTACCAGTAAACATTAACTCAAGGAAAATATAATCATTGGATTTTAAGAAAAAGGGACATAACAAACTTGACTATCCTGTAGAAATACAAATCATTGCACACACACACACACACACACACACCACACTGTAACTCAGTGGAGATCATCTTTGCATTCACATTTGCATCAAAATATGAAACTATGTAAGCTTCAGCTGTGAAAACTGATGTTTCTCAGTGGAGGGTTCTAGAAGTTGTCCAAAAGCATCTGAAAAGAATTGAGAATTATGTTAAAAGGAACCAGGTCATTATTATTTATACAGTACAACTGAATATCAAATTCATGAAGATCACACCTACATATCATGAAGAAAATACCATACACATAATAGTCACATTATTTTGAAAAGATAAGAATGATCTTCCACTGAGATCATATACCTATAATCAGCCATCCCGATAAACCACGTATTAGTTGTTCTAAAAATAAGATTACATCATGCATAAGTGAAAATTACTGAAGATTAACCCCTACTCCAGCTGGAATAAACAACACTCGCATTTTGCATCTGTGTAATACTTAAAACTACTGCTAATGTTTCTTCAGTTCATTTGTTTTACCAAGTTATTTGCCAAAATACTAGACAACTACTTTAAACACTTTGTCAAACATACAAAATAATCCAATAGATTTATAGTTAATAGTGTATAGTACCAGGTATGTTAATTTATGTTGTTGACAAAGGACTAAATTACAGAATCACATTTACCTTTATTGTTTTATAATGCATCTGGGCACTGATCAGGACAAGGTGACAAGAATCGACCTATTCTTCTTTGAAGATTCAAAGGCAAATCTGCTTCAGGCTTTTTCATCTTCCATTCATCTGAGCCATCACAACAGTCACACACTCCATCATTCACCCATCCTGAAGGGATAGACTCTGGAAAAGACTTTGTATGTTTTAAACAAGTGAACCTGCCATTTGCACAAGCATTTGTTCTTGGTTCATCTGATCCATCTTCTGGGCAGTCACAGTAATTGTCGTTGAGTTTTAGAACTGAAATTATTTTTCCTGATTTCTCACATCGAAATGTAAGTTTTGATTCCTGGTTTCCCTTGACTTCCTCCACATTCTGAATGTCATTTTGTGCATCTTTTTTCTTCCCTGCAGCTTCTTTCTTCCCTTCAGCACCACTGTTTCCCTTATCATTTCCTTCAGCTGCAACTTCAGCCTTATCATGCATTTCGTTCACCTTCCTGGGTCTCAAATCTTTAGGATGCTTTTTCAACATGAGCTCTTGGTGCCTCCATCTCGCTGCCTGTTGTGTTCCGTCATCGTGCTTTTGAGGTTTACTAGACTCGGTGAGTTCAGCAACGAATATAAACTGGTAGACTATGTACAGCACTGTGGCCATTACTAGTGCACCTATCACCGTTTGTCTTCTGAGAGGGAGGGATAACAACACTCGGCTGAAATTCATTCTGGCTGCACGGTGATGTCTTTTAATTTCTTAATGGTACGGATTTGTTGATGAAACCTCATGATACTGTACACTGTCCGACTCGATACCGCACCACCTGCCGACAGCTGTTTTTGTTTACATTAGCATCAGCAGGGTCAAATAATATGACAGGTGAGGAAACCTTCATAAAGGAAACATTTGGAAAACTTCAGTTATCTACATAATTTTCCAGTTACTTCATAATATTAGTTTTAGTGGCCTCTGATGATATTTACAACAACAATTTGGTCAAGAGTCAGTTACTCATTTGGTATCTCAGATGAAATATTGTAATGACAAGCTTGAAAAGTGCGAATATTTTTCTTAATTAATTTGATGACCCTCAAAATGATTAAAATCACCAGCAAAAGAGAAGATCGATTGTTGTTTGGGTGTCCATGGATTTGGGGGAAAGAAAGACATAATGGGCAGATAAATACTGTTATTTGTTTCGTTTATTATCATTTACTCTTGAGATTGTATAGACTATGCAGTAAATCGCTGGAAGGATGAAACACTTGTATATTATAAATATTGACGTATAGGAGTTTGACTCGCCTCATGCATTATTTGACCCTGACTTCAGCATCACATAATAATAAATTAAATATGCCACCATAAAGACTCATCTTTACGTGTATTATGATGTATAATAACCATTAGTTATTTGATCGTATTAACGTCTGTTAAACTTAGTGCTATAATGTACAAAATCTGGAAATGTACGTATGAATGAAGCAAGGGGGAAGGCTTCGAGACGCGCGGTCAGCTGGACGTGGTGGTGTTGAGGCGTGCCGAGTGGACTACATATTTCACGTGGATAGATACCTTCCCTTTGCCTTATATCGGTGCTGACACCACTCATGACTTGTGTGTTGACACCCTTACACTGGTCCCCATCATATATTGTACAACAGACTGCTCACTAGGTAGGAACTAAGGGAAAGTTTTCTTATGCTTTATTGTCAGCCTCGAGTCGCCGACGAAGATTGTTTTAGGATAATGGAGAGTATTTATACACACCTTACTACTGACAGACACTCCATAGGGAAGAATACATTTAGCCTATGCCTCAATTTCCCCACCCCCATCACGTAAAATTGAGGAGTGTCAGGTGGTCAATACGAAGTTACAATTAACTTTTTAAGGTTTCCCTAAATTTACCCTGTTGCAAAATGAAAAGTAGAATTGAATTTTCAGACACAGCTCATATTGCTTCTTTTACTTTCTGGCTTGAAAACCTGGAGGGGAGGGGAGACAAAAATTAATCATACTCAGATATCTTCCTGAGGATGGTAGCCCTCCCCAGCAGCCTCATGTTTGCCAGAAGGGCTGCATTGTTTCACCCCAACACTCATGCAGTCCTTTGGTGTTGTCACACTCAAACACTGCAATGGGGTAGATTGACACAGACAGACTGAAGGGAACTTGGTACAGGCTAGGGAGTGGTGACAGCAACTGTGACACCACCATACCTTTAAGTAATTTAGATAAAATTAATGGAATAAAGGATAAACCTTACCAGTAGTGGCTCCTTATGCATCCTATTGCTGCCCCTCTCCAGGACAAGTAAGCCTGGGGACCTAGTGGGAAAGTGGGGGTTTTAGGGTGGTGGAGGTCAAAAAAGCCCAAATTTGGGAAACCTCAAAAGTTTAAGAAGAAAAAAAAATTACGTTTAGGGAAAATCCCTAAAAAATAGGTAATCAACAGGGAATATTCATCCCCCCCATACCCCCTGCTAGAACTATCCTAACCTCTTGAAGTCACTAACATTGCAAATTGTGGGGGCTCTGCCCCCGTATTTCTCCCTACGCTATCTTAAGTGGTAAAATTGCAGTTTAACACACTATCACCTTTTTCTTCTCTATCCCCCAACAAACCCCGAACCTAAGTTTACCGAAGGGGCTTTGCCGACCCCACCCCCAAAGGGTACCAGCCTAATCTAAGCCAACTGGGGGCTTTGCCCCGCTGGCTTCCCCCCTTTAAGGACACTAACCTAACCTAACTTTAGCAGACCTAACCTAACCTATGTGTTTCAGACATATCACTTGTGAAAACAACTCAGGTACGTGATGTCAACACGAGCATTAAGGAAACTGCAGGGGAGGCGCCAAGACCTAGACCTTCCAAACAGCTGTCTTGGTGATGATGAGGAAGAACAGGATGAGGAGGAGGAAGACCAAGATGGGCAGCTTGCCAAAGAAACACTCTTACTTCCCTCAAAGGGCCCCAACAGGTTTGATTTGGTAAGCAGCTTGTAACTCTGTAATTATATTTACTTTTGGAAGGAACACTTATTTCAGTTTCAGGTTTTGTAAACTATATTTCTGAGAATTCCTCCTCCTCCTCCTCCTCCTCCTCCTCCTCCTCCTCCTCCTCCTATAATGGATTCAATTGATCAAAAAGGAACACTTTATCTAGTACTCTAGCACTTTTTTAAAGCAGGAAGATGATCAAGGCTTGTTCAGCTCTCCAATAGCTCTCCATTTTGGTTCAGGATAATGAGGATGCATGTAATGATGCCCTCATACCATTATCAGTCAAAACAGCTGATGTAGAACTGATTAGATAAATAATTTTCTTAACCTCTCCATGTCATTATAGATTATAGACATTATAGATGGGAATTTAGATGACTGTTCTTCATTCCAGTTAGTACAAGGGTCCCCATCTGAGTCTGAGGTAAAAGAGGATGATGACATCAGTGACAACAGTGATTTCCGAGAGGATGGCCATCGGGATGGAGCTTCACCCCAGCCACCTGTTGGTTCTGGAGCCAAACGGAAACGTAAGAAAAAGAAGAAGCGGGGAAGAGTGAGAATTCCAGCAAGTAGTGAAGATCCAACTGATGTACGTATGTTTATAGCATATCTCTTTTCTTTCTAAGGTGCCAAATTGTTTATGTCTGTTTTATGTGCCATTTTCTCTGCCTATCTGTTTTCTCTTTTATTATTTAATGAAGATCATAGCTGGACAGTTATTTTGATTATGGATGGTAGTACAATTTGAGGATATCCAGTTTACGTGAAAAGTGTATATTTACTCAAAGCAAAAGCTGATAAAGTGTAATATAAAACAGAATTAGTGATAAACATACATCTAAATTTTGAGTCAACAGGAAAGGAGCTAGTCATTCTACTAAGGCTGGCTAACTTCCACATCATGAAAGTCCTATTATATGTTATGGACCACAGATATCAAAATTTGGCCGTATCTTACCCATTCTTAACTTATTGGCTCTTTTGTGTTTCACGTGTAGAATGACAAAGATGACATAGACAACATTATAGAAGAAGTAAATGCCATCACCAGTGGAGCTCCCCAACAAGCCACCGTTGAGAAGACACCAAGTTAGTTAACTGTGGTTGTGTTGAAGTGATTTTGCTGTCCTAACCTGTCAAGACATAAGGTGCTTAGGATTTCAGTAATAAATGATAGTGTGACTCAATTTTTTTTCTAGATAATCCTTTCCTTTCAGTGATGCCTTATTTCTTTGGAGTAGTGACCTGTGCAGCATTTAATGAGGTTATGATTATGAAAACTGGGACATGCTTATACAAATGTTTGAGCTTCATAAAACTGTGATTTTTGGTTCTAATATTGATTATGTACCATACACAAATTATCTTTGAATCATGCTTTCAGATGATAAAGTAAAGAAAAATCTTCTCATCGTAGAACACAAGCACCTCAATCCACAGAATGAAATGAAGAGAATATTTGGGTCAAGGGTTGTGCAAGCAAATGAAAACAAGTAAGTGCTGGGCAGACACCATGTATTTTCTTAGTGACTTTTAAGAATATTATTGATTTATATGTATACCAGGCTAAAATAAGCATATACACACACACAGTTTGAACCACAAGATATCTCTCCATCCATATTTATGTCATAACATTGAAATTTAACACCTATATAGTAACCAGTAATTTAGATTCACCATCTAAGAAGTAAGAGTTGATGCTAACCATTATTATGATCAAAATAAAAGATTATTTGTAGACTCACTGTGGAAGACAACCGAGAAATTTGACAATAACGATATAACACAAATGTACTCTTTCCTCTTCCCTTATCACAGTCGACGGAGGGGCAGGACTGGCAAGTCAGGTCGGTCTACCTGGATTGTTCCAGAATTGATAAGCTGGACCCGTCACCCCCGGCCCGGCATCTCCATGGTGGTGGTGGAGACAACACCAGGGTATCAAGTGTTTAAGTATGTGCACAGCCAGACATACCAGCAGTGCCAGTTCAGATTTCTAGATGCAGTCGAGTCCCTTAACCCTGAGAACATCATGGTTAGTAAGAACATTCTGTGCTTTTGGGTATATACATAATATACATAGTATAATTGTGTATATGATTGTGTCTCAGTGGCAAAGTATTACTGTATTTTTCTGAGTGTATTTGGTAAGAAACCTAGTAAATGTTAATCTTTCCTTATCTTATAGGTTATGGAAATAAGTAATCTATGCATAGGAAATAAGACAGATTGAGTTCTGTAAACACAATTAATAAATCATCACACTCGCTAGTAGCTGTATCACTTTTGATGATATGTCCAAACTATCTTCTCTTTTTATTTTCCTAAATATTTTTGTCTTCTTCCAGATGCTGCTAAACCAAGAACCTTTCCATGTGGACACGCTTCTTCAAGTATCAGAAATCTTCCGTCTTGGAGATGACTCTGCCATGGCAGCACAGTTGATAGAACGAGCTTTATTCATCCTTGAATCTGCCAGTCACCCTCTCTTTAACATTACCACAGGCAGCTGCAGATTACTGTATCAACAACAGGAGAACCGGTGAGTTAAGTTTAGAATTTGGACATTGTGTTAAACAGTTTTACCTGACCTCATCACCACACCTTCCCTTCAGTGCCTTCTCTTTACTTATCCATTCCTACAATGGCCGGAAGTCAGTGTAATCACACCCACCTTGAGTCATGATGCTCAGTCATCATTAGTATTTACTTAGGGAGACCTTGTTACTTCACTTCCCTCCACCTCCATTTCTGATGGCTTCTCTAACCAAACCTTACTTCATCTATCCTTCCCATTCCAAACAGCTCTTGGCACAAATACCCAGCTGCTCCAGCATTGGTCTCATCCACTTGGGATTGTTTCTTACAGACACAACCCTTTGGTAGACCAATACGGTTAAAACTTTGAACATGAACAAGTCTGAACATAAATTTTTTCTGAATCCAAGTGGCATAAAAATATATTTTTTAATTCTGAACACGAATTTTCCTTCAAAGACAAATCTGCCACCTCGGCATGGTTTGTGCTTGAGCTGCCCTGTCAACTGCCTCTTGCTGTCTCCTGCATTGTCTTATCAGCAGTGTTTCCTAAATTTGGGGATTTTGAAGCACTGCTAGGGACATGGGGACATTCACTGCCAATCTGGGGATTTTCATGTTTCTGAAAAGTATTAATATGCTGCTAATACATATGCTACTTCATGTGTAATGTCATTTATTCTGTACAATATGAAAGCTCAGTGCTAGGGATAGGAAATGTATTTTGGGGGCACTGGTGATATATCATTCTTCATGTAATTGTAAT
This sequence comes from Scylla paramamosain, assembly GCF_035594125.1. Lineage (NCBI taxonomy): Eukaryota > Metazoa > Arthropoda > Malacostraca > Decapoda > Portunidae > Scylla > Scylla paramamosain. Next base: position 20,859,541 of record NC_087171.1, on the reverse strand, counting down.
CTCTTTATACAGGCATGCATTTTTTTTTTTTTACTTCATTTTTAGCCTAATAGATGTGAATAATGCTGTCTGGATTATATCATAATTTACTGAAACATTTTCCCATCAAGTTAATTGGTAGCAAACTTGAAAATAATGTAAATTGTATTCTCCATTACAGAAGCCTATTTATTGCCCTCTTCCGGCACATCCTTAACGTGGGGCAGAAAGGTTGCTACCGCACAGCACTGGAGCTCTGCAAGCTATTACTCAACCTCTCACCAGATGATGATCCCTTGGCTGTGTCTCTCATGATGGACTTCTATGCTCTGCGGGCCCAAGAGTACAGTTGGCTGGTGATGCTGTATGACACCTACGAACCCACCAAGAACCTTTCCATGGTTAGCATCTCACTATTAATGTAACGGAGGGGTATCTATATATATAGTAGCTTTCAGTGGTTTAAATACTGTTGCATCTTATGCACAAAGAAAAAGATAAGTCTGAAGAATTAATAAGGAGGAGATTCATGAATGTTAGACTCAATATTTTTAATTTAATACTTTTTGTTTACTCAAAGTGTGGCATATACCATTGCCAAGGATTTGTTGCAAACACACAAACACACACACTCTGATGTACTTAGGAATGCTCACAAGAAAATATTTTACTAATAAGAATAAGGTGTATGCTAATACTGTTTAGGATGATGACCCTTTGTAAAACAGGATACAATATTGAAGTTTTTGAGAGAGAGAGAGAGAGAGAGAGACTAAAGTGTGTGAATATAAGATATTTATTATAGGTGATAGAAGATACTTTTGCTGTGGTCACTCCTGTAAGGAAATTCCAAGGAAGAATAACATAAGTAGTACTCAGGTAGACAGACAATCCATAACATTTGCATCTTACATTGGTGGTTAGTATATTAAGATGATAATGATGTTGCTGTCTCCTTTCCCCAACAGCTTCCCAACTTCAGCTTCTCTGTCCCACTTGCACTGTACCACCTGAGCAATGGCAGTGGCCAGTCCAATAGCCGAGACAAGAGGGAGTCCAGCAGGGCAGCAGCTCTGGTGTGTAGTAATGGTAGTGAAAGAAAGTACATTAAATAAGGCTTTTATTCTATTACTTGTTTAATTATTTGTTGTATGTGCATTTTATATCAAGTGTGACAGGCATGGTGAGATCCTATTTCATAATAAATGTATGTACCCACACTACCAATGGCATGTATTTTACAAATTAGCCCTTTCCAAAATTTTAAGGAACCATCTTTACATGAATAGAGTGCCTCCAGTACTTTTCTAAAACTACTACATATTGAAAAATGGCATTTAATATGATACTATGGTATCATATTTTTCTGTTTATTAATTTTATAATGGTGACATTTCAGGCAGAAGAGCTGGGTAGCACTGAGGCAATGAGAGAGCGGGCAGATGCCATGCTGCAGCGAGCTCTCATCACATTTCCAGGTTTACTTATGCCTCTTCTGGATAAGTGCAGCATTCAACCTGATCCAGTTGTTGCTAGCCATGCTTTCTTTGGCCCCAAAGCACAAACAAAGTGAGTTTATATTTTTCTATTATTGTTAAAAGAATAAGGTAAGCTGAAATCTTGCCAGGTAAAAATGTACAACTTCCAGCATGCACTTTATGATGCACCAATATGAAACAGACAAGGAAGAAATACAAAAATGTTAAGTAAATTAAAGGAGAGAGAAATAATAGAAAATAGACACATTTTGCTCACCTCTATTGAGAAAAAAATTTAAATTGTCAGTAATTTTTTAAAATACACCGCCTTGTATAGTTATCAACTCATTCCTTTCCATTGGCTACGAGTCATGACTGTCAAATGCCTAAAGTATCATCTGTTCTGTTATTTCTCTTATGGTGTGGGCACAGCTGAACTTTATTTTCCAGCGAAATATGATCTTGAATCTATTGAGTATGGACAATTCCTCATCACCATTGGCCTGTGGTTCCATTGATCCCTCACATCACACACAATTCTTTTGGTTCATTTACTCTTCTGTTGATACCACTTTCCTTACATGTGATAAAAGTAAAATTTTGAAAAGATAAATTCCCTTTTCTCCTTTCAATATTTCACCACTTTCATCTGAAGTATACATGGAAATTGAGAGTTGCATACCAGAAAATGCTGGGAAGAAGTGCATTAGAGGAATAGTCAGAGGCAACAAAAGGAAATACATAAACTATAATAAAAGGGTGATGGGAATGTAAGTACGTAGATGTAACATACTAGGCAAGTAATCTACCAATTTGTTATTACAGCCAAAGCAAAGGTCTAAGCCAGTTAGTCAACCTATATGTGGGTCGCTGTTTTCACGTTTGGAAGGAAGCTGGTGTAATGCATTGGCTAGAAGGTAAGAAAGAATTGTGATGCAGATATGTCAAGATTTTTGTAATTCAAATATCTTAGTAAATCTATATAGACAGATAATATACTTAAATTCTTATAAGATTTTGATAATTCTGATTTTTGCAAACTCATAAAGTGCCATAATATTTAAATAATATGTCATTGCTGCCTGTTGTATATATTATAATTATTACAAATTTTCTATTTAATGTGACAGTTGTAACATATACATGAATGGTATGACTCAATTCTAATAGCTGTTGTGAGACAGCTCTAATGTACAGTGTAGGCTAATGCAATGTAATGAATTTGCTATCTAGTGCAGTAAGTAAGTGTAATTGCTTTATTTTTAAAGTACCCAGATGTAGTGTAATGATCCTGATAAAATTCATTGTTTTATGCCAGACATCGTCAAGAAGACTCTTTCTGAGGTTGACAAGAACAATCCCTTGGTGAAGGAAGGGGAGGAGATGAGGAAAGTCCGCTATCAAGGAACCCCCATGGCTATCTACCGACATATTCTTATGTCTGAAATACGAACAGCAACAGCAGCCTTACCACCGGTCAGTAGGTGGCGGTGTTCATTTGAGAAAAAGAAAACTACCAATAACTGTTGGCATGATGAAGTAATGCAGACCATCCTGAGTTGAAAATAGTTTTCACTCAGTTTTTTCACAATTTCATTTGACTATATTCCAGCTTAAAACATAACTGATTGTGATACTGAGGCTTGTTTGCCTGTTACAGTAATCCATCCTTAATATTCGTTTGTTTCAGAATATAAGGGTTGTTATTTATGAGGGCAGCTTGCTGATGTTGGTGTCATTCATCTTCTAGTTTTTCATCTGTTAGGTGTGAGGTGAAGGGTTGAAATGTATATTATATATTTACTTCCTGTTAGAATTATGAGTAGCTGGTAACAGCAGACAGTGCCACATAAATTAAATGTTAAAATATAAAGCCATGGTTTAAGGTATTTTATAATTTAGCATGCAATTGGAATTCACAGATCATGAGTTTGTTAAACTTAAAGGCTTTCTGTATGTTGTTGAAATCAAGACCAACCAAAATTTGGTAAGGACATAATTTATGTTGTAGAAAACACCAACTGGTGGCCAACCTGCTTTACAAAATTCATTGTCACGAAATGGTGGTGTGTATTTGTGCTATTGCTGTTGCTGATTGTACTTCCTCCTCACCACAGGATGAAGAATCATATGCATGCCTTGTGACAAAAATATTACAAATTAAGCATAAAAAAAGTGTAGATTAGCTCACATTTTCACTTCAACATAGTAGCATTTTCTTTCTTTCCCAGGCCTTGGCTAACACTCCAGTGATGAGTTATGATCCATTGCCGCCACCTGATACCACCTGCGGATACACTCGTCCCAAGTCTACCACCCAGCAGCCCACCGACTCATCCAACATCCTGACCACCTTCTTCCGTTCACTTCTCCCTAACTATAATCCTGATGACGATGCCAACCATGCAAGGTATGTCTGAAATATATATTGTATGTATTTATGTACATGGGTTGACCATCAGGACTTCGGCATCTTTGGTTCTAGAGATGTACCAAATTAGTTGTTTTTCCTGGATTAACCCAATTTTACCCCTTGATATCTCAAATGCAGCTCCCAGTATATGTAAAATGATTTAAATAGTGTGTCTGGTGTGCTGAAGAATGTTTTCAAATACAATGAAGCAGCTACTGTACTAAATGTAAATTAAACACAAGTATCGTGAAATTGGAAACATCAAACAAGCCTGACAAACTCAGTGACATATTCTGCTGCTCCTTCCTCATTTGGTGATCACTTTCAACAAACTTTATACATTGAAACACCATAATGCTTCTTGAATCTCTGCAACCACCCTACAGTATATTTGAAGTGATGCTATAAACCAAGTTCTCTATAGCGTATTCCATCATCATCATCATGCCAGGTATGTCTGCACCATCACTCCTTTACTGTCAAAACCTTAAAAACACACAGTATATGCTTTGATCCTCTCTTCTCACTACAGTGCATGTGTGCTAAGGTGTCTTTTGGGAGAAATTTTGACACAGGAGCAAATTCACACAATAACTGTATCATGCAATTATCGTAGCATCATCAACAGCTGCACACAGTGAACTAATCACACAACCATGGCATGTTTAAAATAGAATATAGTTAGTTGAAAGTATGGTGGACTAAATGAGGTTCCATATAGAACGATGCTAGAATATCAGTGGTCAGCCTCTGGTGTATACACAGTATATGCTGCCTCATCATGAGTTATCTCTTCATTTTCACAGGCCACTGCAGTATTACATTTCCTGTTTTCTTCTACTGATATTTCACTGATTACTGCTTTTCTGAACTTACTAATGCCTTGTTATTGGTTTTCTATCACTCTGCCTTTTGATATTTCAGTTAATCCTCATTGAACTTATGATTTACAGCTTTCTCCATAACTAAACTGATCAGTTGGATATATTTGTACGGAATGAATTTAGTAGGGAAATGGATAATTTTTTATGCATGTATTTACTCAGCGTAGCATTGTTTTTAATTAGGTACATTATGAGAAACAGTACAGTAAAATCCCTCTCATCCGGCATTCAAGTATCTGGCAGCTTCAAGTATCCGGCACATTTTTCCCCGAGCCTTAAAATCAATGAAAAATCAATGTGTAATCATAAAATCGATTAAAATTCCCGCGCGAGGCATACTTTGTCCCCTCGCCACCAAAGCGCACTGCTTCGCACCATCCGCGGCCCACTGCACTGCGTTTACTCAGTGACTCAGTCCTGCGTGTGCACTGTTTATCGCATGACACCATCATCATGCCTAAAGTTGTAGAAAAGAGGAAGCGTGTTGTGCTTACACTTAAGCAGCTGATCAGATCAGCTGATCTTTGTTATGGTAAGATGCGTGAGTGTAGGGTGGTGATTGTGGACATAATTTCACTTCTATTCAAGTATCCGGCGTGTTGGCAGTCCTGTTGATGCCGGATAAGAGGGATTTTACTGTATCATGTTTTTTTCAGGGAGCAGCAGGAAGGGGCTGAGGGTGGTGGAGATGGGGAGGGCCATGGAGTGGGAGACTTACGAGCTTCAGTCAACTCCCTCTTGGATGCCATGAGGGATCTGTTATCCAACCTTCACCTCCCTGAGCCACCAGGCAATGAGGCCGACATGTCTGGAGATGACGAGGAACACGAGTGGGACTGATGGATTTCAGTTGCATAAAAATTACTTAAAACATTTAGTATGGATTATTTTCATAATTGTTTTAATGTTATTTATCTGACATTACTCGTAATTTTGTGCCCATTTTTATGTTTCTATTAGTTTTAATCAATGCTCCAGGGTGCAATAATGATGATAATGAATTATTTATGGACATTTAGAAGTATTATTAAAGTAGATTTAGAGGCTTCATTTCACATTAAAATTTTCATCACAAAAGTCTCTCGCTTCATGAACTTTTCTGTTCTGATAGACAGTTATTGTTATTAAGATGTCTGCTTCCAGCATTCACTTGGACATCATTGCTGCAGCACACCATATCTGCACATTTCATCACAAATATGCACACACACACAGTGAAGTGAATTAAGTACTGTGAGTGTATGCAGAGAAACACTTATTTCTAGATTTCCTTAAGCTACCTAACCTGTATGCTCAAATTTGTGCTGCAGATCAAGAAGTTTCTGATAAAGTCAAAGCACTAGATAATTGATTATCTAACTTCATTTTTTATACTAAAGTGTGGACTGTAGCTAGAAATAAATGGCTGAATAGATAGGTAAATCACTCACTATTTGATAATATGCAGAAATTGATCTTTCCTGGGATATTTTAAAGCTTTCATTTTATGAAGGAATGCATTTTCACTAAGCACATGTACAGGTTTCAAATATACAAGTATGTGTAATAATCAGATTGATTTTCCTATTCCATATTGCCTTCAGTTTTTTATTTCAGTGATGAAAGTTTGAATAACTGTTTCTATATTAAAGAATAAAGTCATAATGCCCAGAAACACATCCCTCAGTTTTGCCTCAAATCTTGAATTGTAATAAACTCCCACAAAAAGAAATGTTTTAAGTTATGACTAATGTTCAGAAAGACATCTATGCATTAATAAATTGATGGAGACACAATCAACACAACTTGTAAACAATTGAGTGAAAGGCTACTTGTCTCATCATTGCCAACTTAAATTGCTTTCCTTTATTTCCTCATACTCTAATGTGATATTGTTTTCCTTGTTATCTCTTGCCACTCAATTCATGGTTGCTGTTCAGAACTTTCTAACATTCTTGATTTCGCTTTTTGTTACCATACTGCTGAAGATTTACACCTCACGATTAGCACTGCTTTGTCCATCAGCAAAGCAAGTATTAGCCAGCACCTGGTATTCCTCTAAGTGTTCTATATTTATCAATTTATCTTTTTGGGTATATTAAGGTGGCCTACAAGACCATCTCTTTCCACCAGGAGCCGACAAAGATAAAAATGTGCAAGCGTGTGTAGTGCTGTGTGGGCCACCCTGCGTTCCAGTTTTGAGGATAATTTGATGTATGAATGTGACTACATGGAGTTCCTATTTTCATTTGGTATTTGGAAACCATTACTGCAAATAGATGTTATGTTTGAGAGACCCTGGATTACTACCATACCCTCGGAAGGTGGGATTCGAACCCGTGCGCCTAAGGACTATTTGGCCTCGAAAGCGCGCGGTCCCAACAATAACCTACACGGCAAAATCTATTAATATATTTGTAGAATGGCTCTATAAGAACAAAGAAAATCGAAATTGCTTATAACTTGGAGTTCACTCCCCATTGTGAAATATAAACAGTAATATGTCTTTTGTACCTAATGGCACTTTAGACATGCATTAACTTACCAGGTAATAAAAGGATTCTGTATGTATCATTTAAGATATAGAGGATGAACTTTGCCCAATTTCTTCCTTTGCCCCTGCGACCTCTGTCAGCCTGTCCCTGGAAGCCTCTTTGACGAAAATCTTACTTTTTTTCTGTCAATAACTTTGCTGGCGAACATTGGGAGTATTCACATAGAAGTGTAAATAGAAGAATACTTATAGATTTGCGTAAACCCAATACATTTTCATCCCTTGTCGTATAGCCAACATTACCGATCCCCACAACCGTACTTTACAATATTATGTAGATTCATGCTTTTATAATAAATCAGTTGAACTAATGACACAAAATAAATTAATTTATATTATCATGCAAGTGGAACTAAGCTTAATTGAGCAAGAGAATGATAATACAATGAAAATAGGTGCCGTAACTATTTGGTGTGGCGAGCACGGGGATTGGGTGAGGGTGGCGTGACTATTAGTGTGTCCAGCACCATGCAGGGGCCTCAGAGGGCGCTGGTGGCTGAAGGCGGCGCGAAAAAGCTCAGTCAGCGTGGCTTTCATTTACTCGGAGGAATTTACCTCTGAAGCACCGCAGCGGTCCATGTGGGGGGACACCATTTGCTGCAGCCATGTGACTCCCACTGACGGCTCTATTGATGGTAAGAATATGCCTGTAAGATAAGAGGCCTTGCGGTGTTAGGCCTACAGAGACCCACGTGTTCTGCATCAACCCCCCCAAAATTTCTCTATTAATATTTTTACCCACTATGTCATCCCTCGACCCAAGTGTTGTTTGGCTTGTTCAACGGCATGGTGGCTTTGGGCACAGCGAGATGGGGAGGCAGGAGGCGGGGACAAGTGTGTGATGGGCAGGTGGTGGCAGTGCAACAGCTGATGGTGGTGGTGGTGGTGGAGGTGGATGAGAGGCCGGCGCCCGCCATACCCACCACCCTGCCCACCCTACCCACGCCGCTGCCCCTGCCCCACGCTCCTGTCTGTTATCCCCGCCTCAAGTCATGTAGGTTATGGGTGTTTTCTTGTCCTGTTATGAAAGTGTGTAGGGCCGGTGCCCCGCCAAGCCACTCGGGCAGTGATATAATGGAGGTGGAGGAATGTGGATTCGTTTGCCCTTTCCTGGTGGGTCTGGAGGACATGGGGGATCGTGCCCTCGTGCCGCACGGGTGCTTACAAACAATTTTACGTGGTGTATTTATTACTGGTAAAGTTTAGGATGTATGTTTATTAATATTAAGCAATAATGGTGGAGAAAGAGGGGTGAGTATGGGTACAAACTGTACAGTGTTGCTTTTCCATAATGCATGAGGAAATAACTTGAATATTTTTAAACTGGAGTTGATGCCATAGTGCAGAGCTGCCATTAATTTAAAATTATGGTGAACATTATTGTTTAAAGAAGAGCAAATCGAATACCAGCTGTGATCATGTGTTATTTGATGAGTTGACAACAGCCATTGTGGTGTGTGGCATCAGCTGAATGTGCTGACATGGTAGGTCACTTGTTCCCATAGATTTACTGAATCCTGCTTGTCTGCACCATAGAACTGTTTTATGTGATGTACATATTTATTAGTTACTCTTATTAATTGATTTGTTTATTTTTTAACTAACAAAATGCAACATTGACAATTTAATATTTCATTTGGATTAAAAGTTATCAGGTTTATATATTTGTATGCAGCCATTTGCTGCAAAATCTGTTTTTTTTTTTGCTGGAAACAGGTTTGTTAAACACTATATTTTGTGTTTTCACTATAAATCCCCATAGTTTTTATCATTAATTTTGTGCTCTCTGCCCTTGAATATTTAGGGGGATTGTGTTAAATAAACTGTGTGGAATTAAGTACTTTAGCCTTTACAGGAAGAGTAATCACTTAGACTATATATTCATGATTCTTTTGGGACTTTTAAAGAACATTTTTTGGGGTGGGGAAAGCAAATAACGAATATCACTTAAATGGAGAGAGTTGGCTTCATTGCCCACCAATTTCCCTGTCTTCCTAGGCACTATGTGAGTCTTTTGGCCATGTAATAGTGAGGAACTAAATCTAACACCTCAAAATTTTATAAAGGATGTTTAATTGCATGGAGAATTTTGAGATTGATGGTGTCAAGTGCAAAACTTTTCATAGGTGATTCTCTAGTGAACATAATAGGTTAGCAAAACCATCACAGGATAAGGAGATACAGGAAAGTCCTAATATGTTATTCTCAGTCTATATTGACCACAAATCCTTACATGAACCATTTATTTGTTGGTCAGTTTCCAGGCTTAGGTGGTTTAGGAGTAATTCTCTCTCTCTCTCTCTCTCTCTCTCTCTCTCTCTCTCTCTCTCTCTCTCTCTCTCTCTCTCTCTCTCTCTCTCTCTCTCTCTCTCTCTCTCTCAGCCATTTTTTACTGTACTTGCACATGCCAGCTTTACTTATCTAATAGTTCACCATGCTGTATTATAATTTTTGTTTGTGCCCATACACTTTATACAGCATCATTTGTAAATCTTTATAATTATCTCACTATGTGCAATATTATATTTCTGTGGGAATGAACGATCAGGTTATGATATGGAAACCCCAAAATTTAATCCTGTAATTGTGTGTGTATGTGTGTCAAGGATATTAGCCAAGATCAAAGATGTAAAAAAAAAAATAAATAAATAAATAAAAGAAAATATATATATGTATGTATAGGATGGTCACTGATGACACCACTTTATGTACAGGCATTGTAAGTCCTCCTGTCATCCTGCCTCCTACAGGATGTGGTGAAGGAGGCTATTTTTTTTATACTATTTATGTACTTATTAATTTGTTTATTTTATATTTGGTTTATCTGTCCTATGTTTTACCGAAATTCCTCTATTCTACCTGATCCCCATATTTGAGCTATTTAAAGAACATTGATTTTCTCTCTCTCTCTCTCTCTCTCTCTCTCTCTCTCTCTCTCTCTCTCTCTCTCTCTCTCTCTCTCTCTCTCTCTCTCTCTCTCTCTCTCTCTTTATTTTGAGTCCCAGTATTAATACAGTAGGATGGTCATGAAGAATGGGAAAATTGTTACAAAAGGTATTTTATTTGGCCGAGATAATTCAAATTTGTTTTAATGAGGAAAATGTAGCAATTTCATATTGAACTGATCATATAAGTTTGCTGCTGATTGAACTGTCATTTAAGGCAGCTTGTCCCACTTTTGCTCAAAACTGGCCTCTTGACACAATTGGTGCAAGTTTTTGTTGTATTCCTTTTAGCTTACTTATCCCTTACAGCCTGCACCATTTGGAGATTTTTTCACCTCAGTCCCAAGTCCCTATAATTTTTTCATTGCATAAGTAATTTGAAACTGATCTAAAACTAAGGGAAGAAGGTATTATAATACTCATCTTGGTTTATGTTTGCCTCAGCCCAACTGCTAATCCCCATCTTGTGTGCCACTCTGATGGTGTATTATTCTTGCTTTACTGTTGTTTGAAAGCAATATGATTTTTTCTTTGACTATGTATATGCACACCTGTGTAAGATTTATAGAAATAACCAGATATATGCTATTTGTGTAAATTTATACCATACTTTCACTTTTATTGTTGCGTCCATTGATCTTACTTATTATTGTCTTGATATGTAAGAAATAGCGTTTTTGATATAGCCTAGTTAGCATCCTGTCTTGCTTATTTCAGACTGCACTTGGGTGTGGTGCACCTCAAAACAAAGGGCTACACAGAAGGGCAGGTCACATCTTGGGCAGTAATACCTTGTCTCCGTTAGGTTTCTGGGGATTCCATCACCTTGGCTCATGGATTGAATGAACGAGTAGCTATTTCTCCTTTTTGGTGAAAATTATTTATTTTTACCTCCTAATTGTGCAGCTCTACATGAATCCACTTAGTAAAATTTTACAAAATTATTTTTTGTTGCTCAAATATCAGTTTTGTTTTTTTATGTTTTTTCAGGTGTGTTCCAGGTGACAGGGAGTAGGCAGCTGATGCATCATGGCTGGAGGAGTGACTGAATTTGTGCAGGGGTGGAATGTGGCCCAAACCTTGGGTGAAGGAGCCTTTGGAGAGTAAGTTTCCAAGACAATAAGTAATTCTGTTAAATAGTGGGAGAATGAAACTATTAACACTAAAAAGAAATTCAAAAGTAAAGATTACAGAATTCATAATTGATTAAAGTGGCCTATTGTAAATTTTTTGTTTTATTTATTTATTTATTTATTTAATTATTTATTTATTTTTTTTTTATCAGAAGTGGCATCACTTCTCTTGATCATTATGAACATTCATAACTTTAGAGGGATCCTGATCTTGCATAACTTAGGTGACGTGAAATGTTCTCATTCTCCGTTTTTTTTCTGTTAACCCGCCACTCTCCTAGCTATCAGCAAGTTCATCCTGTAAGGTGGAGTTAAGTTGCACATTATTCCGCAAAAGCCACCATTTCTAATGTTCTTGTGTGTTTTATCTTCCAAACACTGTTCTTTTGGGAATATTTCATAAGTTGTTGAACACTTGAAGCACTTCTGCTTCCACAGTGACCATGTGGGAACATGTGGCAATGATAAGTGCTAAAAAAAGGCTGGCAGTGTGTTTCTTGTTGATAATTTCAAGCAAGGTCAACACTACCATCTACATCCAACACAAAAAAGATGCAACCCTTGCAGGTATTTTAATTTTTTAAAACATTGTGGACACTGATGCATCTGTACTTATCATTTTATTAGTATTTTGTGGGCCACCCTTTGTTTTCATTCGCCATATGAAGCCATTTTGGCATAGAATCAGACAGTAATTGTTATCCAGATAATTTAACCACATCTTGAGGGATTCCATCAGTCTTGGCATGGACAGTGTATCCATGGAATCAAGTGTGTTTAATGTATGGCCAGGTATTTCAGTATGGATTAAGACCACTTGAGCTCTTACACATCATGATCACTGAGTCATTTCATGTCTTATTTTTTGGGACAAATTGGTGATCATTCCACTACATTGTTTTAATGACAATATTCAAGAAGTGGAAAGTGTTTGCTCAGTCTGACATGACATATAGTTACAGCATGTGGTGTTCCTGACAGGGTGAAGCTGCTGATTAACCAGGAAACTGGTGAGGCAGTGGCTATGAAGATTGTGGACTTGGCTAAACATCCAGATGCCATTGATGCTGTCAGGAAAGAGATGTGCCTCCACCGCATGCTGAAGAACCCACACATCATTAAATTCTATGGTAGGTACAAACTTTGGCATTTTCAGCATTTTTCAGTGTACTGATTGCTATAAATAGGATTTGAGTTTTTCTCATATTATCTAACTGCCTTTGGCCAACCTAATCTTGAATTTGTGTTTAGTTTCCTTCCTCCCTCCTTTCCTCCCTATTCCATGTACCAATTCATTCCAGTTACAGAAATTGTTATTTTTACACTAGTATGTAATCTCCTCCAGGCAGCCGACGAGAGAACTCCACACAGTACATGTTCCTTGAGTATGCTGCTGGAGGGGAATTGTTTGATCGCATAGAGCCTGACATTGGCATGCCACCTCACCAGGCCCAAACGTACTTCAGGGAACTTATTGCTGGAGTGGTTAGTAATACCTGTCTTCTCATTTTATGAATGTGCTTTGATAGTTGTTGGTTTGTGTTGTCCATTAGGATATTTGGACATTATTTGTTTGGTAAGCTTTTAAAGTTTCATTTACATTGGTTTTTAGAGCTAGTGTTTTTATTTCTTTTTCCTGGTGATTGTGTCATCTGAAATTTCAAATGAACAGTGCCCAAAAGAGCTGAGTTATGGCCAGTAAGGTCAGTTTGGGCCATCAGTCATTATAATTTGTATTGGATAATTTCATTGAGTAGGATTATCTTTTATTTCTGATGACCCTCTTGTTTGAAGCTTCCACCAGAACATGGCTGGCATGACAGTCCACATTAGCATACTTGTTGTTTCTATATTTTTATGCTTCATCCTCAGAATATTTCAGTTTGTAAGCTGTTTTTCTCAATATGTAACTTATCAATGATTTCTCTTGATATTGGTGACAAGTTAACATGAGTACTATCAGCACTCAAGAGGAGCCCCACCTTATCTTTGTTCCCTTTGTAGATGACATGTCACTACCTTGTTACACTACCTTGTTAATTTTGTTAGAACCAAGATTTATTATGGGTAGTTCATTTTCTTTTATTTTTAGACATTGTATATGTATTAATACTATGTAGTTTTTATTATATGGCATGGCATTATTGTGATGTCAAAGTTATTTGACCAAAAATGGTTTGCATAGCTGTGATAGTGGCATGTTAATAGATGTATAAAAAGTTGAGAGCAAAATTCAATACTTGGGAGTTTTCTTGGAATTAAGACTGAGTGTTTTTTCATATGCAAGAAAAATTAGGCTGGATACTTTGGTATTGAATTTAATACTTCAATCTAGAACATAATAAATATGAAACATACATTTGATCAAAAGTATTGGCTGGAAAACTACTAAAAAGTGAAGACCATAACATCACTGCTTCAGAGAAACTGTTCATCTGGCACCCAGGTAGAGTTTGTTATGGGTCTCATGATTGGCTGCACCTTTGTCACTCAGTGAAGGAAGAGTTTGTATATTCTTATCAAAGCTCATTTCTACAGTTGGCTTCAAAGTAGGCTGCTTTAGTTGGAAGTAATTGTGCACCTTAGATATGGTTGTCCTATCTTTATATAGCAAAGCAAAAAAAAAAAAAAAAAAAAAAAGTTGAATTTGCAGGATTTTGCCAAAATATTTTTAACATTTCATTTCCCACAATTGTTAATCTGGGAAGGATGCAGGTGATCACAAGAGTGTTACAAACTGTTTAGCTACCAGATGAACAGCTTTTTGAATAGAGCATCATCAGGATTATGAATGATTTGAGAACTGCATATGTGTGTGTGTTGGTTTTCATTTATTGATCTCACATTTGTGGTCTTACCTAATGAAAAATGTACAAATAGCACTGTACCATGAGTTATGTGCTATTGGAATTCATAATGAGGTAGAAGGAATTATATAAATTGAGAGTAAAACTAGTATGTTGCTTTGCAACAAGAAAAGAGGCCTAAACCATCATGTACTATGATTATGTAGTGTGTAATCATTTAGAAAGTACTTCATGAGATGGTTTTGGGATTTGAACTTTAAAGATTAATTGTAAGAAATATATCACTGCTGTCTTCAGTGTAAGTTGAAGCTTGAGGCTGTTTGTGCAGCCTTACTGTAGTCTGCATATGCTTGTCCAGATTGTTGAGGAAGGAAAACGGCACAATACTGACTGGTTATTGGTGAGAAAGGAAAGCAATGCTATACGGACTGGTTATTCCTGTGCTGATGTGTAGACTTGGTGTGGGTTGGGTTCTTTGGTATTACCAGGATGCATGGAGAATAGTCATGCACCAGGTGTACCAATGCTCCCCAGCTAGGCACAGATGCTGCAACACTTTACATGGACCAAAGCTTCTTCCATCATACATGGCTTTATTACTTTTTTGCTGAAATTTATTAGTTGTTAGTGACTCAATAATTAACAGATCACCTTATATTTTAGTTAGCAAGTGCTGTCTACATAAGTAATTCAAGGGGAGTTGAGCACTGTCTTTTTTTAAGATAGACTTTTTAAGGTTAATAAGAATTGGTATAGAAAGCTGTACAAAAATAGCTGCTATAATAATTGATAAATAATGAATGATGCTTAAACTCTTTCATCTATGTATTTTTCAGAAAAATAGTAGTTTCAGGTACTGCTGATTATTGTAAGCAATTGCATTTTTTTTGCAATCTGGTGTCATGCATGCTGATTGAGTTTTAGGTATCCTTTTATTGGAAGATGGATTTTGAAGTGAACTTAAGCTTGTTTTAGTACCATTGTCCATTTCCTAATCTGTGTGACTTTGTAATGCTAATGAGCACATATTTGCAGCATCAGCCTTTAGAGTAGTGCATTGTTGTGGAAGGATCCTGCTTGATTGGTTATAGATTTAACACTGAAATGTGAGCATGCCATAGTGTGAAATGAGCTGTAAAGATTGAAATATTTCTCAGTGGAAGCTGGAAATATTTCTCAGTGGCTGAAGTAGGTACCATGATAAAATTGGTGCTAAATACAGGCTGTCCCACCCCTCCTAGGAATATCTGCATAGCCGTGGTGTGTCCCATAGAGATCTGAAACCAGAAAATCTATTGCTGGATGAAAATGACCGTCTAAAAATCACTGATTTTGGAATGGCAACTCTATTTAGACATCAAGGAAAGGCAAGTACCTGTAAATGTGTTTGTTAATTACTGAAGACTTCATATATTGCATTTAGGATGCTTAGTAATCTGTAATGCAGTTAGTTACTGCTAAAAAGTTGTAAGAGGTTAGTGTCAACTATTTATAATCCCCGGTAAAGTTGCAGAGGTAATCAAAGAGTGATTTGGTAGTGGGAAGTGGCTCTCTCTCTCTCTCTCTCTCTCTCTCTCTCTCTCTCTCTCTCTCTCTCTCTCTCTCTCTCTCTCTCTCTCTCTCTCTCTCTCTCTCTCTCTCTCTCTCTCTCTCTCTCTCTCTCTCTCTCTCTCTCTCTTGAGATTGTTGGAAAACTGGAACAACAGGAAGTGAATGCAACTACAGCTATACATAGATCATGATACTGAGAAATCACTGTGTTTATTTATTTGATATATATCATCTGGGAGAGGTTGCAAGAGTTGTGCATGACACTGCAATTCTTCACTAGACTCCCAGAGAAAAAATTCCAAGGCTGAATATAGCACAATACAAATCTTGTTGCTGAACAGCTTTTATGGAGACAGTATTGTATAATTAAGAAAGTGTGATCTCATTTTTATCTTGTTATATTTTGTGATATATATATATATATATATATATATATATATATATATATATATATATATATATATATATATATATAT
This sequence comes from Scylla paramamosain, assembly GCF_035594125.1. Taxonomy (NCBI): domain Eukaryota; kingdom Metazoa; phylum Arthropoda; class Malacostraca; order Decapoda; family Portunidae; genus Scylla; species Scylla paramamosain. The sequence continues at coordinate 20,843,342 of NC_087171.1, read as the reverse complement.
ATATATATATATATATATATATAAGAAATATGTAAGTAGAGACCAATAAGCTTCATGCAGGACATGTTTTCTTTCAGACTGATAAATCCTAGGAATGAAAAATTGCTATAAATTGCTTTCTTTCCACTTTAGGAAAGGAACTTAGATCGGCAGTGTGGCACCAAGCCATACATGGCTCCAGAAGTGTTATTACGACCCTACAGTGCTGAGCCTGCAGACATCTGGTCGTGTGGCATTGTGCTTGTGGCTCTCCTGGCAGGAGGTGAGTTGTGTATCAGTTAACACAAGTAATTGGGTATAAATTTTTGTTGCTTTCTTGTTTTTTTTTTTAATTCTTCATTGGGCATGGGGAGCGAGGCTTAGGAAACTTCTTGAGTGTCATAGTAAATAAAAGGAAGTGCATGGATTTGTGTGGAATATGAAAGGAGTGAATGAACTTAGTCATGAAAAGCTTAGTAGCATGTGTTTGCTTGGAATGTGAAAGAAAATGGAATTATGAAGAGATTAGTTGTGACTCATTTACTCAACTGGCTTGCAATTAGGAAGATATCTTTTACAGTAGTGCTCTTGGATGTGGTCTGACCTGAAAATATTTCATCCTTTATGTGGGGACTCCATTTTTGTGCCAGTATTGTATGAAGAGGTGTGTTAAGAATATACAACAACTTCCCAAACAGGAAATAGAGAGGAGGATTGATAAACTTGGCTAATAATTATTGTAACAGCTAATGTCTTCTTGCCACCTCAGTTTGTCAACATTATGTCATGCATAGTTTTGAATCTTTAATCCCATATGAATTTGCTGTGCATTTCATCTATACAGTTCACCCACCTCTATAGCCTTTATTATTTTCATAAACTTATATTTATTATTATGTTTAGTATCACATTTAGAATTCCCTCAGTCAGTTTCATGCACCAGATTGACATTCCTTGCAAAATCAAATAACCAAAACTAAAGACCACATCCTTGCTTACACAATAACACTATACTTACACAATCACACCGAACTACCATAATCATTCTCTCACATCCTGGTCTTGAGAAGATATTGAGCTAATTGTCACAGACCACAAACCCAGATACTATTTATATGTAGACTGACAATTGATTCTCTCAGCATCATTACTTCAGATAGTTGTTCAGGCTTAATTTTCCCTTCACGTATCTTGTCTGATCCGTTAAGCTTCATCTACTACCCATTTACAACATTGTAACTCCTGCTTTGCTCAGTCAGCCAACTATTAACACCACTTCTTCATATCTCATAATTTTTCATTCTATATGAATTATTCAGCACACATTCCTCAAACACCTCTCCATTATATTCAATTTCTTCTCTGGGTGACAAACTAAATAAACAGTTCACTCCTATCTACATCTTTCTATTTGCTCAGTTTTCATTCTCTTCACTCTTTTTTTACTTTCTCTTTCGTGATGGATTCTGAACCTATTCCTGTCAGAGATATTGCAGACCTGCCATCATCTACATTCAGCAGTCCCACAAAGTGCTCTCTCCCATTTTTCCTTAGTCTTATAATACTATAATGTAATGTCACTTTGCACTCTAGTTTATATGTACTGTCTTGAAATCCTAAAGTTTTATTTGTATTTTCTATAATAATAAAATCAGTTGGTTAGGTTTTTTTGGAGGTATGCATTTATTTACTGTTTATCATCACTTAAACTTTAGAGATACTCTAAAGTTTAAGTAAAAATATCATTAATAATAGTTTCAGTATTTTTATTTGCAAGTCCAATGAAGCAGTGAAGTTTAATTATTTAATTTTATTTGTTTATTTCTTTATTTAAATAGGTATATATTGTGCAGTCATGATTCTTAGGCTGAAATATTATTGGCTTAGTTGAGCTGAAGACAGTTTCTGCCTCGTCTTTGGTGATCTAGCTGTGTGAGAGATGAAGGACGTCATAAAGCTAGATTACCAAAGTCAGGGCTGAAACTCAATACTCCACGGAATTTTTCTCCAGGAAGACAATCGTCCAAGGTGAAGTGTGCTTTTGTAAACTGTGATGCAATGTGTCTTGCTGTGAAGTTAATTGGTGTGAAGATTCATTTACATTTGAGAATTGAGTTCTGAGTCTGAGTTGAATGGAAATTAAATATTTATCTTTATGTATATATATATATATATATATATATATATATATATATATATATATATATATATATATATATATATATATATATATATATATATATATTATATATATACATTTTTATTTATTTATTTATTTATTTATTTATTTATTTATTTATTTATTTATTTTTATTTCAAGGGGAATCTAGTATATCCTTAAATGTTCCTCTGTGGTTTACCAGCTTGGGAGCTTGGACATGAAGATACCTTCAGGACCCACTGAAAATGGACCTAGACACGGGCATCCTTAGTTTAAAGAAAGGTTTGCAGCTATGGCTAGTGTTAAATAGCTAAGGTGTGTGTGATTAACATTCAGCTGGCTAATGGGTTCAAAGGTTTTTCCCATACGAGTGCCATTGATAAAATACTATTCTTCTAATATGCAGTAATGAAGCTGTATAGATCTCCCTGTTTGTTTTAACTGTATTATTGTCTAGCTTCTGTTCATTGAATCATGGAGTTCAGCATTAATTAAATTGAAATGAAATGTGTTATTTATTCTTTTGTTTAAGTGGTATTTAGCTGCCAACTTTAGGGAGAGAGTTCACATGGCTAATCTTTAAAAGGAGCATTTCACTGTAGCCATATAGGCAGGTATATGTCAGCAATGAGACCCTTAGTCAAATGGGATGGATGATTTGTGTGCTTAATTCAGGTCATCCTTTGTCTTAGGTTTATAATTTTTCGTGTGATATTAACATTAGATAAACCAGATAAATACGATACATTAGATAAATACAAGATATATTCGATATAGCACAAACATTATATAAGATATATTCAGTATAGGACAATTTGCCTTAATGAGAGTATAACAGAATAGCAGTGATGGTTTTCTTCTAGATGCATTCCACTAATACAGAATGTATTTTGAGGGATGGTACTCAGATCAACCATGAGTGATTTTGCTTGATACTCTAATAATGCATTTTAATCAGTGTGGTGTGATAGTTGCATGGCTTATATTACTTGTAGATGTGCACTGGATTTGATATTTGTTTGTGGGAGTAGTTTTAAGGTGTATGTGAAGTACATATGCTCCTTACTAGGCTCCCATAGATTAATTCCCAAGTAAGACACAAAGTATGTTGGAAGAAGCATGCTTTACTGAGATTGGGAACAGGTGTGTGTCCCATCAAATAGTATCATGACCTTATTTCATTAACCCTAATCATCTGTTTCATGCAGGATTTGGCAGCCAATGAAAAGTTAGTGTTCAGTTGCCTATGTCTTGGAAGTTTGACAGTCATTGGACTTGTAATGGTGAACTGATGTGTGTGTATGCTAGAAATTAGAAGAGACTTTAGTCCTGACACATTTTTAGTCAGTTTTTTAGTTAGATTATGTTTACACACACAAATAAACCATCATTATCAGATTTTGGGATTCCATCAGTAAATCTGGTAGAAGAACCCGTGTTTTTACCTGTAGGAAGGATGTTAGCTTTATATGGTTATACTTTATATGATGATGGATAGTATGATGTACATGTCTGCTGTTTATGTAATGACACTATGGGTGGAGCAAGGTTTAGATAAAGTGATCTTAGTATTGGGTTCATGCAGTGTTATTTTCTAATCTTAGTGATATGATTGCAAATAGTTGCAGAAGCAGAAGAGTATAGGTGTTAAAAAATTATGGGAGTTGACTCCTCATTTGAGGGTGAGAAATGTTGAGGCTAGGCAATACTCCACAAGTGAAAAGTGTGATGATGTGAGTGTCTCTAACATGCTGGTGATAGTAAGAGATGGGCCTTTCACAGGCCACAGGAAATGAGGGAATATGGTGTTCATAATGTGAAAAAATGTGGAATTTCAGTCCTCACATTCATTCCTAGTGTCTTAAAATGACAACATGTTCCATCATTCACTTGTGCTGCCAGGTATACTCAGACTTGTGTGCCAACTAACATTCTCCCTTTCCAGAACTTACTGTGCCTGTGTTTTATTTAAAGTTTTATTTATATTCATTATTTTCAGAATTGCCATGGGATGAACCTACATTTTCATGTACTGAGTATACTGCCTGGAAAGACAAGGACTGTAGACTGTTTACTACAACTCCATGGACGAAGATCGATAATTTGGCTCTCTCACTTTTAAGGAAGGTGGGTATCAAATGTACACCACAAATGATGAATATTGAGATTTTGTCATTGTATGCAAGATATCACACTGACAAGATTTATCTCCCACAGGTTCTAAATACAGTACCAAAGCACAGAGCTACAATAAACCAAGTGAAATCTCATCAGTGGTTCACAAAGAACTTCCAAAAAAATACAGGTATATTGTATTGTTTTATTTATTTTTAAGATAGCAAAGCCTAATGAAGGTAAACTTTAGCATCTGAATGGTATATAACTAGTGAGAAGTAAGCTTTACCATTGGACTGGAGGCTAGAAGCTCAGCATCAGTTTGTAATTATGTCTGTTTTGTAGAACCATTGGTGTGTTACAATATAGTCTAGCAGGAGTAGGAAGATAGCATTCCTTTTTGTATGTGTAGTGTCTGTAGTGTCATACAAGAGCAAAAAGCTAACAATCCCGCCTACTATTTTTACGTAAGAGAAGATTGGTTAACTGCTATAACTTAAAAAAGAAAAAAGTCAGAGGTGGCAATTCCTAAATCCAAAAATGGAGAAGTGTCTTGAAATGTGTGTGTGTGTGTGTGTGTGTGTGTGTGTGTGTGTGTGTCATTCACTTACAGTTGCCTGCTGGTCACCCAGACACCTGGTCCCCTATGGAAAGAGCTCAGACCTTATACTGACCAATCATTGGGTAGGACTGAGACCACTCACACACCACACATGGGAACAGTGAGGCCACAACCCCCTCAGGTTACATCCCCATACTTACTTGCTGCTCGTTGAACAGGGGTTACACATAAAGAGGTTTGCCCATTTGCCTTGCCATACCCAGGACTCAAACCTGGGCCTTCTGACTTGTGAGCCGAGCATGCTAACTGCTACACCATGCAATGTGTGTGTGTGTGCGCTTGCTGCAAGAGACCAGAAATGGTCTGCACAACCCAAAGGAACAAAGATAATTTTGTCATAGATGTAGTTCTCATTTGTGTTATAATGTGCCAAGTTGCCAGGTTAATGTGGATTCTTCTGATATAAACTTATGAGCTAAGGTTTCAGGTACTATGTGACTCTGCATGTAGTTTATAGTGCAGAGTCTCAGAGTGTCTGTGATCTTTCTCATAATCATCTCTTAATATTAGAAGTGTTAATTCATGGACAAGAGGTATTAATTGTTTTCACCCCATGTCTTCTGAAGCGCATGGGTTGGCAAGATTGAGAATGTCATCTGTTAATACTTAAACTGTAGATCAGTGTTGTGGGCATTATCAGTTTTCCTTTTTTTAGGTTAAAAGTTATACACTTAGGACCACTGTATTTTATGCACATGCAAATTGCAGTGGTCCACACAGTCTTAATGCAAGTGTCCTGTTTACTGCTTTGAATCTTAGTTGTGGAGTTCTACTAGTTTAAGCTTGGTCTTACATTAAAGGAAGCTAGACAGGAAGCTCAGAGCCTGGGATTTTCCTCTCCCTCCACTCTGTTGTTTTCAAAACTTCCTGATGTGCCTCATCCCACTCCTCTTCCACTTCTTTGTTATATGTTTCTCCTGAAATCCAGTCTCTCTTCCTCTCTTCTCCTCTTTTCCTAGCTCCTCATGAATCCTCTTGTGACAGTAGTTCTCCCTATACATCCCTTACATGACATTGCTGCTTGTCACTCTCCTCCCTCCAGACTCCTTGCCTCCTTACTGATACCCCCGCCTATGATTATTCTTCTGATTCCTGAGCTCCGTTTAATTCAAATCATCTTGTCCAAAAGCATCTCTGATCCCTCTGATAACAAACTAGTGGCATTGAATAGTCATACACTGGTTCATTTCTATAGGAATAAGCACGGGAGACTTCTCTTCCACCCATCCTTTAGTGTTACTGTCTCCTGCACATTATGTTATTCTGTTCCCGCATCTCTTGCTCTTCCTGCTGCTTTTCCCTACGGCTAACAAGGCTGACACCTGCAAGCATGTATGGAGGTTTGCACATTGATGATAGTAAACCCTGTTCTTATTTATTGTGTGTAGATGTTTATTCTACAAGACTGAGGTGTTGATAAGTGTAAAAAGTACTTGTTTGTCTGCAGCTTTGCTTTGGTGGTTTAGCATTATGATGGGAGTTATGAGTCCATAAAGCTAGATTACCAAAGCAGAGAGGTAGATTATCTGCTACGTAGTTAGGCAAAGAAATTGTTGTTGGAAAGCCTACCCAACCTTGGATTCAGATTATTGGTTTAAGAATGGCAGTCTCTTTGGTGATCTAGCTGTATGAGAGGATTAGAATGTCATATAGCTGGAACACCATGGGGCATTGCTGTTCATACACTCATCTGCAACAAAGGAAGTGATGTTCATCAGCCTCAAGTAAGTAATGAAACTCATCTTCTACATAGAAACAGAAGATGCTTATCTACAAAGAAGTGAAAATGGCACTCATTTGCTGTGAAGAAGCACATTTAGTGCTCAGCTACTATAGTAGAATTATTGTGATTATGCTTCAATTTTGAGTATTAATTATTGTTCTTCTGTAGTAGGGGAAAAATAACTAGTCATTAAATTGTCTAGGTTGAAACAATACTGCTTCTGGTTTGTCTGCTGCATGCTTGTTTAACAAATAGAGGTACTAGGGATCCCTTCCTCGGGTTTTATGCAGGAATTTAGAGGCCCTGTCTTTATCCTCCTCCTAGCGGGATCTCAGCCAAATATATATACATTAGTTAAATATTATTATAAATTAAATTGTTATGTTGACATGATATAGACCACTGAAAATCTGTTACAGAACTGATGCAAAATGCTACACCTGAAAGCATGACTCCAAGCCACAAACGAATCTGCAGTGAGGTTGAGCAAGCAAACTCTGCCTTTTCAGTTGATGATATGTCCACTCGGTGGACGTGTTCACAGCCAGAACCTCCAAGTGCTCCAGTCTTAAATGCACTGCTTGTAAGTAGACCATGCTGATTTTTTAAAAAATTACCTCTGGGGATGACCTGTGGTAAAGGTGTTCCTGTTAATTATACGTTGAATTGCCATAATTTTCTTGTTCATATGAATAAGTTGTGATTGCTATTATATATGCTATTGTTGCCAGCATCTGTACTATTGTATTTGTCTGGTGGTAGTATTCTTCCAAGACTACCTGAATTAAATAATGGCTTAGTTACTTTCTCAAAACCAGTTAAGGCTGATCTTGTAATTGAATTAGTTTGTTCTTTAATCCTGTGGCAAAGTCAGAGTGCTCTCTCTCTCTTTCTCTCTCTCTCTCTCTCTCTCTCTCTCTCTCTCTCTCTCTCTCTCTCTCTCTCTCTCTCTCTCTCTCTCTCTCTCTCTCTCTCTCTCTCTCTCTCTCTCTCTCTCTCTCTCTCTCTCTCTGTAACAAGGGCAGGTTTTCATAATTTAAAGTGAACTGAGTGCACAGAGTAAGTTATATGATCTTATACCATGAAAACATGAAAAGGTAATCAGGACTTGGTTAGGTGTCATAGCTTTAATGTGTGCATGTTTTCAAGAGTGAGAGCAGCAACAATTATTGGTTATTATTGGTTCTGATATGTTTCATTAAATAGTTCCTCTTATTTGTTTTAGGATGGTGGCAACCTAGAACCAGGTGTGGTAAGTTTCTCTCAGCCTGCCAAACCTGAGCAGCTGCTACTCTCCTCACAAATGACCCAAGGAACACAGGCTAGCCAGACACCACTACAGCGACTGGTGAAACGCATGACAAGGATGTTGGTTAAGACATCATTAGAAGACACTGTAACACATCTCGAAGCTGTGTTTAACAAGCTGAATTATTCACATCGTTGTCACACTGCTAATGTTGTAAGTACAATTGTTCTGTTGATCTTTTCACTGTGCTTCCTGAGAATGAAAAATTTACATTTGACTAAGCTTTTGCAGACATTTAAGTAATGCAGATTAACAATTCATTGTGTTCCTGGCAGTTAGTACACAATGTGCATGATCACTTTTGGTTGAAAAGGGATTAATTTACTTGACTGGAAGCAATTTGTAACCATAGCAGTTGTCTACATTGGAACTTAACATTGATTCATGTTTAAAAATTTGACAGATTTTCATTTTATTTGTGTGATAAAATTAAGTGCTTACCTTTGCTTTTTCAGATAACTGTCACAACAGTAGATCGCCGTGGGGCACAACTGGTACTCAAGGCAAGCATCTTGGACATGGCACAGTATATTCTCCTGGACTTCAGGTTATCCAAGGGCTGTGGGCTGGATTTCAAGCGTCATTTTCTGCGAATTAAGGAAGGTTTATCTCACATAATAGTGAAAGGACCAGTCACCTGGAATATGGCAATGGCCACCAACATGCTTCCTGCTTGAATGTCTTGGATCCCAACTATAGTTACCAAAGGTTGCTTGGGACCTTGCTGGTATTTCTAATGCAGAGGTAATTGCCCTTCAGTATTATGTTTAAGGCTGACATTCACTTTCATTTGCTTTCTAAAACTATTATTATATTATTATTATTATCTTCTTTTATGAAATTCGTGTATAAAAGCTTTAGTTACCTGGAATACGGCAGTGGCTTCTCACATACGTCCTGCTTGAATTTCTTGTGTCTTAATTATAGTGACTGAAAGTTGATTGGGATGCCAGTATGTCTTTATTCAGTGGTAATTAACCCTTCAGTATCATGGCTATGGTGAACATTTAATCTATTTTTAAAACTTTTTCTTTAACAATTGACATAAAACTTTTACAGGATTCCATTATATTTAGTTTGTTGTGGTAGGTCTTTTTCATCTTGTATGACAGGTTTTGTTTTGGTAGAAGTCCATTTCTTTTACTTCTAAGTGAGCCAATTCCAAGGCTTTAAAAAGGTGATTGTGAATGAAGTAGAATGTACAAGTAGTTCAGGTTATCATTCTTCAGTAGTAGTTACATTGTTGAGGCTACAAGAATTAGCTTTTTATTTTCTTTATTACCAATGTAATGTAATGTGTAGGTACCCATCGCTACTGTGTGCTGCAGTTGTAAGAGTGTCCTTGTCAAATCTAGGTCACTCTCTACTCTTGCAGGCAGAATTCTAGTCTTTCAATGGTGGGTGCTTGCACAGATTTTGAACAATTCACAAATTCATTTGTATCTTTAGAATATTTCTTTATCCTCTCAAAAACTAATAAACATTACTTTTCATTGTTAGTGTTTACATTATGCAGTGTCTCTCTACTATACAGAGTTTGGAGGGATAAAAAAATGCTAGTAAATTAAAACCTTAATTGCTATAATAAAGGATATGAATATAGAGTAAGAAACTTAATGGCACATACATACATACATACATACATACATACATATGTAGAATAAATTGACAGGTCACAATACATGTATGAGAAATGTTGATAGAAAAAATAAATGTAATTTTTAGTTTCTATGTACTAGTACTTTATATATATATATATATATATATATATATATATATATTGCTCATGGGAGCACAAGGGAGTTTTCTTACAGTGAGGTAGTCAGGGTAATGAACAGCATGTATTACGTCTCCATGCTAGTAATGTAGACTGAAGTCTGATTACATCCTAATCCATCTTATGATCTCCGTTCTTTAAACATTTTATCTTACTATTTGCACTGATGTTCATGATAATGTTAAAGTTATAGGGTTTTTGCTCTTTCCCTTACCTATCACTTTTAAATTTCCTCTTCCTCACATGCTTAGTGACTTTATAACAGTAGTCAGGGAATGGGCTTATCTTAAAGTTTTGGGGGTATTCTTGCATTAAGAGATTTCAATCAGAGCCTCAGTTTACTGAAGTTCACTCCACATCATTAGAAAAATTTTATTTGGTGTGCTGTTCTTGTAACTTTAAAACCCATCTCATCTTTCATCCTTTGTTAAATAATATGCAAAAACCTGTTCCCTTCCACCCTCTAATGATTGAAATTCAAGATGTCTGATTCACTTGTCTATCTATGAAATCCATTTTCTACTTGGTTCCATGTCACTGTTGTAAACAAATGTTTTGGTCCGCTTGTGTTGCTGTTGTCATGCCATCATTTGTTATTTTTCATTACTGTTCTAGTTTTTGTTTTCTCAGTAATAAACTCCACAAATAGCCATTCCCACATTTCCAGAATCACACTATATGTGGCCTATTATCCGAAGAGTGAACACTTAACTGAAAATGTTATTTGATATGATCATCCTATGAACATGCTTATAAAGTTAATGTCATTCAAATCCTCAAGAACTGCAAAAGTTTTGAACATACCTTTGGTGTTAGAACGTCTACAGAGACATTACATTTAAAATGAAATGTATAACATGTGAAGAGAGTTCAGAGTGGAGCCAAGGGAAGAGAACCGTAAGGTAAACTCAGGTATAAAATCAAATTACCAAATGTATATTAATACTCCAATTAAAGAATTCAGCTGTATTTTATATTTGTACGGAAGGAGAGTAGTGACTTTTCTCATGTCCTGTGGTTCTGTTGTCATGCCAAATTGCTCCCAGGTGACATCACTGCATGGGAACCATAGTGAAGAGAGAGCATCAAAACAGAACCCAGATATTTTGTATGTATTGTGTTATCAACTACTCATTGACAAATTACTATTGCTTCACTGTGTTTGGATATGTTAGGATGGGAATTGAGCAAGCAAACAAGAGCAGGGCAGGAGGAGGCAGTAGACACCTGCCGAAACGATAATTACTCCCAGTGAGGTCTAAAGTACTGTTCAGGGGGTGCTGTGAACTTATCATTAAACCCAGCTGTGACCTCACTGAACGTTTCCCTTTGTCTCACAACACAAGGGGGCAGTCACAGCCTGCCCTCTAAAGACAACTATCTTCCATACAAAACTACAAGCACCTAATAACACACACATCCATCACTCAAAAAATTTAAAATAATCATGGCGACTTCTACACCAGCCTCAGAGTCCCCATCTGGGGAGGGGACCATAAATGTCCCCAGGTCAGACTGCCTTTCTGTCGACAACCCTAAGTGTCTTGACACCCCCCTCAACTTTTTCTTCATTAACTTCTGCAACATTCGCGGTCTAAGATGTAATTTTCAATCTGTAGAACACCACCTCTCCTCTTCTAAACCTCATCTTTTCCTCACTGAAACTGAGCTGTCTGAGGCAACTGACAGTAGCCCATTTTCTGTTCCCTCCTACTTTCTCTATCCTCATTTTCGATCCAAAGCTGGATGCTGCGGCTAGTCAAACTCTTTCAGCTCTGTCTGTCAACATCTACCTTTCCTTTTTGCTGGAAGTTTGCCTACATTCAACCTGTTCCTAAAAAGGGTGACAGTTCTAATCCCTCAAACTACCGTCCTATTGCTTTAATTTCCTGCCTATCTAAAGTTTTTGAATCTATCCTCAACAGGAAGATTCTTAAACATCTATCACTTCACAACCTTCTATCTGATCGCCAGTATGGGTTCCGTCAAGGCCGCTCTACTGGTGATCTGGCTTTCCTTACTGAGTCTTGGTCATCCTCTTTTAGAGATTTTGGTGAAACTTTTGCTGTTGCCTAGGACATATCAAAAGCTTTTGATAGAGTCTGGCACAAAGCTTTGATTTCCAAACTACCCTCCTACGGTTTCTATCCTTCTCTCTCTAACTTCATCTCAAGTTTCCTTTCTGACCGTTCTGTTGTTGCTGTGGTAGACGGTCACTGTTCTCCTAAATCTATTAACAGTGGTGTTTCTCAGGGTTCTGTCCTGTCACCCACTCTCTTCTTATTATTCATTAATAATCTTCTAAACCAAACTTCTTGTTCTATCCTATCTCCAGAGAGAGAGAGAGAGAGAGGTGCACGTTTTGCCTTGGCTGGGGTTATATTTGCAACAACTGTGTTCAATTCCTGGGTGGGTTAAGAGACAGACAGCAGTTTCCACAGCAGCTATCAACAAACAGCAAAACTATTACAACAAACAGCAAGACTATCCATACCCACCATGAATAGGATGTAAAGGAATTCTCCATTGCAGAGAAAAAGTTTCAACAATCTTTGAACAAATGAAGGGTTTATTTCAAGTGGGAACATACACTGAGAGGTCCCAGACAAGAACATCCTCCCATCCAAACAAATATGTGTTCCTCGTAGTGAAACTTACATTTGAATTGCTGTGTTCCATGCCAGCATCACTCATACATCTTCACAAAACCAGCCACCTCTAGGAAGCAAATCAATGCTGCACCAGGTAATCAGTGGACACTTGAAAATTGAAGATGGATATTACTATCGGGGACATATAGAATCAATGAAAGAATAAAAAGATGACATGGTATGGTACAGTGCACCAAGCCTTACTACTGGTGTATGCTACAATTTACTATAATGTGGTCTCCTCAGCAATTCATACATAACTGAATAAAATGTTCATGTGCTATTTTACTTTACCCTCATTTTAGCATATTCACGCTTATGTTGGTTATATACAAAAAAAAAAAAAAAAAAAAAACAATGCAGAACTTTTCCACGAAGACGATGGTAACATCATCTTTCCGTAATATTGTCCGTATTGTCAAGAAATATGGTAAGAGTAAGGTGAGAGAAGTTGATTTTGGAAGCAGTGGAATGGCCAGTCTCGAATAGCGACCGCTATATACCCTAGACACATGCTGTAGTCTTTAACTATGCGATGTTTTCTCTTCTCAGCCATAATTTTTTGTGTCTCTTGAAATCCTTGTTGGGTCTATATATGTAATAATATTTTCTACAATATTTCTTGCTAATTTAGCACTATTTCTGACACTGGACGAGGGCCAAGAGTGATCCAGCTGTTAATGTACATACCTAGTGCAAGATTGTGCCAGGGATGTTAGTGTTTGTGTAATAGTCTGGCCTGTGACCTACTGAGTACTAGATCATGAATACAGCATGATGCCGGTTGCAGTTTGTATCGGATTTGTTAACAGGCTTATATCATCGTGTGGGGCCAGGGGGACGACATGAACCAGGTCACCCGTGGAAGGGCGAGGGGCTCTTCCAAAATGTGGCTGCGGCGGTACAGTGTTTATGAAATACTATCGGTGCGGGATGAACGGCGGTGCAGACTGCTGCTCCGAACTGCCCTCGCCGCGGTGCACCAGCAGCAGGTCGTCCACGCTTCCCGGATGAGATCTACCTTCGAGAAGCGCCAGCGAAATTATTATGATGTGCTAAAAATTACTCCCAAGGCCACTCAAGCTCAGGTATCCTGATTACTAGTTTATTCAAATGTAATGGTGGAGCGTTTACTACTACTACTACTACTACTACTACTACTACTACTACTACTACTACTACTACTACTACTATAATCTTTAGAGAACATGTTGGGAAGTTGTTCATGACAGCTAACCTTGATACATACTATGCACTGAATTGCATGCTCTGAGGTAGTGTCTTGTGCTAGAAGGTTACTTTTCTGTCCACACTTTAGCATGCCATGAAAGTGTTTTGGCAGTTGAGATGTCTCAGTCCAATCAGCCACTGAACACTGGTTGGTGCTATTGTAACCACAGCTGAAATCTGGACTTTCCTTTCTATTATATATATATATATATATATATATATATATATATATATATATATATATATATATATATATATATATATATATATATATATATATATATATATATATATATGTGTGTGTGTGTTTTCTTGTTTTACTGTTTACGATGTCATTTACAGCTATGTTTATAGAATGTTTGTGCTTATTTATCAGTTTTTTTTATATTTCAGATAAAGGATGCATATTACAAGCTTTCCAAAAAGTATCATCCTGATCAGTACAAAGGTGATGAAGATCCTGCAAAGAAGTTTCGTGAAATAAAAGAGGCTTATGAAGTCTTAGGGAACTTTAGTCAGAGAAAAATGTATGACAAGGGTCTGCTAGGAATGTCTGCAGCAGCAACACCAGATGAGGCAGAAGAATATTCATCCAAGTTTTATGGATCAAGAAGAAAAAGAGGTGCAGTGCCTACTGCTTCAGGAAGGACTCCAATATATAACTTTGATGAGTGGACCAAGCTGCATTACCAGTCTAGTTGGGAACGCAAACAAGATGCCAAGATGAGGTATGAAGAAGTTTTGAGAAAGAGAGATGTTGAAACTGAGGAGAAGAAAACTCAGTCTTTTATTAGTGTTTTAATGCTTTTAACCATTGCATTTATTATTCAGATTTGTATGACAAACAGGTATGATCCAGAAAAGCCTAAAAGTAAACAAAAGTAGAAAATTATAATGTTGTGCAAATAACTGTACAGTGAAATCCACTTTATCTGGACTAGTGGTGGGTTTGGAAGTGTCTCTCCTCAGGGTTTACTTATAACCATTTTTTTCCATTCAGGAAGCTTGAAGTATTTAAGCATTATTGTGAATTACTTTTGAATTTTGAGGAACTGAGAAATAATGGTCTTTTGAAATATTCTTTGACAGAGATATGAACCCATTATGGAAAAATATTTGGCTAAAATTAGGTGCAACTTATAAGATACATTTATTGACATACATTAAGTACTAGATGGGCATGAAACACATATTTTTGTGACGAGAGGAGGTATAGTGTGGTAATTTCTGGAATGAGTTACGATTTTAAGAATCAGGCCAATATCAAGGCAAAAAGATCTATCACAAAATCTGTTATATAATACATAAACTTTATTATGAAATTCTAGAAAAATTAGTATGCATAAAAAGTTTCTTTATTGTTTTTATTACATGGAAAGTCCATTAATTTTGGGAATTTAACTGAAAAACTTTTTTCATTTTGAAAGCTAAATTTGTCATTATTTTGTGTTGCATTAAATTAATTATATATGGGCAATAAACTTGCTTTTAGGTTGGATGGGATGCTTGTTCACCTACCTTTGGTGATGTAGACATTGTACTCAGAATGATGCCTTATGGAAGGTCATGCTGCTACCTAGTACACTTATGATTGAGGACAGGGTTGGTGTTGCCTTTAGATGATTGGAAAAAAATGCCCAATTGCAAAGGTCCTAGGAGTTTACCACTTTTGTGTCCTTGCCATTCAGTCACCATCTCTCAGTACTGATTGTTGCATATATGTTGCATTGCCATTGGAGGCTATTATCACTTACATCCTATGTAGGATATAACTATATTGAATCCACCTAATCTTACTGTTGGTTTAATCAGATCAAGAGATGCTTGGATGGTGGATGGCCATGATAGAGTTTTAGAGTGATATTTTATTACAATCAAAGAAAAAAAAGTTTGGCAAGAAAATATGTGGTATATGAGACAAACATGTGATAGGGTTAGGTTTGCTATGAGAAAAGTCTCCATTTTTTAAAGCACTGCCTAAAATAAGACAGTTCAGGGTGATTTTCTAGTATATATGGATAAAATTACATTCTGGAATAAACTACCCCATAAAATTTGGTTTTGGGTGTGGGATAACTTATAATGTATATATTGTATAAACAGATACTATATCTAGTAATTCAGTGACTAATTAGTAATTTCATCAAGCTTTATTATTATTATTATTATTATTATTATTATTATTATTATTATTATTATTATTGTTATTATTTATTTATTTATTTATTTATTTATTTATTTATTTTTGCATTCCCTTAGCTCCATGTTTTGCTATCAAGACGTTGCTTCTACAAACCTTGTTAGGACCAGAGTTTAACCCGAGTTATTCTCTGTTGATGTCTTGGATCTGCAACTTGGTATTTTAACTTTGTAATAAAAGAAGTAATGTCACCATTGTCAGTAATAAATTTTGACTGATCACATGTATTATAGTCATTACATTTTCTAAAAAAAAAAAAAAAAAAAATTGCCATACTCAACTCAGGACAAGGACACACTCCCCCTCCGGATTGGTCGGGGGGGGGAAGGCGAGCACAGGGCGGAAGGGGAAAAAATCACGAACTCACTGGCTATTAGTACAAAGCAGATGCAACAAGGGCTATCTGTCTATCTGTCTCATTCAATCTACCTATTAATGGTGGCATTCTTGGAGAGGGGGTTGAGTGGGTGGCGCTGGGAGGAGGGGGACCCCCAACTACATTGAACCAGCTTTGAGGGCCTAGCTTTGCAAAAGGTTGAGAATCCCAACTCTGGGGTCTGCTGAGGAGAATAATGAAGTACTCTCTCTCTCTCTCTCTCCTGCTTGTGCTCGCTCCTGCTTCGTCGCCTCCCCTAGCTCCCACTTCGCCGACATCGCCCTTCATCTACCCAGAATTAAAGTAACATTTTGAAATATTACATCCCTGTTGATATTCCCTTTCCTAATGGACAAGTGCAACTGATATTGGTGTGGCATATGACATCGTTAGAAAATGAGAAATAGGATGGTTACGGTGCATAGCGGCGCACATACACATAGTTGCAGTTTTTTAATCAGTCACTTGAACACTGCCAATGACAAAAAAACTGAGTTTTCAACCACCACATATCTACACATTTCCTAGAGAGAGACAGGTTTCAATGAGGCAAAGTTGTCACACTGACCAGTGATGTACGAGTATTATCTCAAGTCTGTCCATGAGGGATAATTCATTTTGCTAAGAATAGAAGATTGAATAATTTTATTGTATTTCAAAAAAGACAGTGTACATTTTTTTTTATACTCTATAAGGAAACATTTTGTGAATATAAAATATAATCAGCATTGGTAACATTAAGCTGAATACAGCAATAAATACATTAAATTAATGTCTTAGTTGCCAAGTATTTTTTTCTCAATAGATAGCAACTGAGAGCCGGCTCTTATTTCTTTAATGATGTATCTGTGAGAGCTCGTCTACGGCGGGATTTAAGCAATTTTACAAATGATCGCCAGAGGAAAGAGAGACGGGCGGAGACCGTGTCGTAAACTTCCCGCCCTAACAGGTCTCCTATATTTTTAAATTCATTCCATATGTAAGAAAGAAGGTTAACTTTAGTGGCCTCGTAATGTACAGTGATCGTCTCCACCGCAGGGGCCTTCGTTACTCGCTCAATCGCCTCTGGGATACTTGTTGTTTCCCTCAGACGCTGATGTTCTTCCTCATCCACCTCCTCGATTAGGTGAACCAGAGCAGGATCAGCCACAAAGCGAGCCATCTTCATTGGATGACTATAGTGATTAATGTGGCCTCTAAAACTTTCGCCATGAAGAATTTCTACGCTTTCTGCATTTTGTTTATCAGTGTGGCGGGTGTCCTCGTGGCCCGCCTGAGCAGCTACTACGGATGAAGTTGATAGTTGTCCCCGCACATCACCGTTCAACCCACGATGGTCCGGAGAGTTGTCACTTTTAGTGTATTGGTGCCAGTCACGCGTATTTCCATGTTGTTGCGGGTCCAAAGCCAAGGTGACACCCAACAACAGCAGCAGCAGCATAAACACTATATGATCAGTCATGATGCTTCACCTTTGTAGTAGCAGCACACTAATTCTGAGTTACTTCCAAGTGGTTTATCACTAAAACAATATTTTCAGTAATGCAGTTAATCAATTAGCATCTTTTGTCACCGCTAGCAACTAAGTCATTTCAGTTTTGGTTACGGTGCAGAATATATTTCTCCGTGTTTGGGTTTCTTCGTGTCAAAACCCCACGCACAAATTCAACCAACTCCACCTGAAGCTAATGCCAGTCTGCGCTCTGCAGTAAGGAAGTGCAGCGAACTCGGGTACGGCTGCGACGGTGCGTCTCCAGCTACCGTTACGATGAGTTTCTCTCGTACGAACATGAAACTTAACGGGGCCTAACCAACGATTACAAGCAATGACTCACACATAAATCTCTCACTCATCCATGACGGTGACAGTGTATGTGTTTATTTGTTAATATGACTTTATATATTTATTTCGATCTGGTTATCTCATATTTCTACTAAACAGATATGAATGTAGTGATACACAGATTTTGCTTTATAATAGTGAAAACCGGGCAGGGTGACTCGGGAAAAGCTGCGGGGCTGCAGAACGGGGACACGTCGTGACGTAGGAGTGTACCGGGACAAGCGTACGTGGTCTGTGTGCTGCTGAGGCTACGGTGGGCGGGTTGGAGGAGCAAGGAACCTACGTGTGAAGATAATGTGAGGTTCAAAACGCGTGACACACACACACACACACACACATGGTCTACTCTATACTATAGTTTGAATGATCACCGAGGCCCATTTGTACACAACACAACAGCAAAAGAGAGAGAGAGAGAGAGAGAGAGAGAGAGAGAGAGAGAGAGAGAGAGAGAGAGAGATCTGGGAGGGGAGCAACAAACCGTAAGGAATTTGGGAACTGCAGTATATATTTCAGCACATACCGCAATGAGTATCCCCCCACCCCCTTCTCTCTCTCTCTCTCTCTCTCTCTCTCTCTCTCTCATGCAACAGTAGAACCTTTGAGAGTTGGTAAGTGATGTGAATCACGAATGCAAGAAATTACAGATGGTTTGAGTCTTGTAATAAAGTGTGCAAGATGTGTATTGTGTGACACTGGGGAGGATGAGACAGAGGAACATGTAATGCTGGTAAGTGAGGGATATGGAAGAGACAAGAGTAAGACGAAGCGAGTAATTTTGTCTGAGTTAGGGTATCATAAGAATGAAAGAGTGGAGAAGACAGGAAGGGAATGGATGGTACTGCTGCTGGGACTGAGCAGAGAGACGAATGAAATTATTCTTGAGACAGTAAAGGAGTTCCTGAAGAAAAGTGGTGTGCTAAATGTAGGGATAACTAGTGTGGAGGATACTGTTCGTTTTGTCTCTGTCTTCCTATACAGAAGTTGCCGTCCGAAAAGCCTGGCTCAGGAGGAATCCATAGACAACCATAGCGTCAAGATGAAGATCATCTGTTCATGGATTTGCCGATCCAAAGGCCTGACTCAGGAGCTATCCTGTGCCACCTGTACCATCAAGATCAAGATCGAGCTGCAGTTGACAAGTTACAGCTGGACAAACTTCGGTGCCGAAACTTTAGACGATGGGTGACGAGGAGGAGCATGTTGACCCGAAGAAGCTGACGTCCCTGAGTGACATCAAGAGGGCGTACGAGAAGTTATGTGAGGAAGAGGTGAGTCGCCTGGCTAGGTAGGCGGAGCGGTGGGGGCTGGAGACACTGCCACGTTGGTCTTTCGGGAGGGGGAGGAGTCCCGGTAAATATTATTGGTCTACTTTATATTCATTAAACTTTCCTCACGGTAAGTGAAAGATTGGTAAAGTTGCTTGTGTGTATTCATACTCAGAAATGTGATATATGTTGCTGAATAGATAGATGATCATATAGATATTTTTTTATTTTATCTTTTTTATTTATTTATTTATTTTTTTTATAAATCTTTCCGATAGCGGCTCCTTTTATATTCTCTTGAGAACCTGGTGAGAAAGCGGGGTTTTAAGTTGGGGGAGGCCAAATAGACCAACATTGGATACTTCAAAAGTCCAAGGAGAAAACATAGCTTTTGGGGAAATCCTTAAAAATAGTTAACAAACGGAATATCAGCTCCCCTGCCTCCCCATATCCCCCGCTACGCTATCCTAACCTTTTGAATTCACTAACCTTGCAAATTGGGGAGGAAATTAGTTCAAGAAGTGAGCAATAATGTTGGGAAGAAATTATATATGGCACATCATGAACTGTGAAAGGAGAAATTTTAGTATCTCTGGTTCAAGTAGGTTGAATCCCATATTAAACAAACTGATGATCATAGCAATTTGTTACAGTTTCAGATATGATAATGGAATGTCAGGTATCAGTCTCATTTTTAATATATATCAAATTAACCTAGATATTCTGTAGTGCTTGAAGGTATGGAATGTTAAACTAGATGTTCATGAGTACATGAAGGCAGGGAGCAAGCAGCAGAGATCAGTTTGCCTTTTTTGCAGAGTCTGTTCTTTCTTTCTTTGTTTCTGTCTTTCTTTTTACTTTTTTTTTTCTGAATATTCTACTATCCTTCATGTCATGTATCTGTTAATGTGATATCAAGATGTTAGCACTGTTGGAGAGGGCTGCATGTATGTAAGAATAGACAGTTGTAGAGAATATATTAAAGTTTTATTCAACAAGTTCACCCATTGTTGTTTAGAACTAAGAATGCATTTCATGAAGGGAAGGGAAAAGGGAAAAATTAAGTCTAGATGGAATCAGTGTGTTGACAGTGGTCATGGTCTCTATCATTGAATTCTGACAGTGGTCATGGTCTCTATCATTGAATTCTGTATCTCACAGGTAGCAGTTGCTGAACGACTTGAGTGGAGTGTTGGAAACCGTCACCATCTTGAGGCACGACTGTCCCAACTTGCCCGCCTGGTCCCTACCCTACAACTGGTTCAGGCTGATGCAAGACAGCTGGAGAACACCATATCCTTTACACATCAGCTGGCCAACAATGTCTCGGCCAAAGTACGGCAGCTGGACTTGGCAAAGGTGGGTTTTAATGTGTTATAAAGGAAACATGGATATTATGATGTCACTGAAAACGTGTGTGTGTGTGAGATAGGAAAAGAGCTATTCTCATATTGTCTGGTATTTACTTATTTGGATGAAGAGTAATGTGTCCAAGACTTCAATATTCAGCAATAGTGTGGTCCCCTCATGAGAAAAAGTGTATCAGGATCATAGAAAATAGAATATAGAGAGCAAAAAGCAAAATGGTACCCAATTTGAGAGACCTATCATATGAAGAGGGACATTTTTTGTTTTAGGAAGAGATGTCCAATTGTAAGGGAAAGTATACACGTTTAAGAGAAAAATCTTGTGGTTACTTGGGGATCATTATCATAGTTAGAACTACCAAAGTAATATAGAATGTCAGATAATAACTCTTGTTTTGCTTTAAACTTAATAATGTGTTTACAATGGAGTGTCCCTGGTGTTGATGACAGAGCCGAGTTGTGGAGACACAGGCGAGGGTTGGAGATCTGCTAGACTTGGAAGGCTGCAGTGGAGGAGTGGCCACAGCATTAGCACAGGAAGGTGGGTTTTGCCACAACAGATTGAATTTAACCACACTCAAAGCAAAATGCTGGTTTTCAGTTGGAGTCTTGGTGATTTATAATGTGTTGGCTTTGCATAGTTGAATTAAAAAAAAAAGTGGAAGGCTGGTTTGGTATTTTGCAGCATTGAATTATGAAGGGTTTAAAAAAAGTATAGATTTGTGTTCATAATCAGTACCTACTTTTATATTGATAGCAATGATTACTAATTCATTGCTTTATATAGATAATTTTAAGGGGTATTCTGAAAACACCACTTTTTTTCACATTATAATAGAATTCCATTCTTGAGTGATAAACACAAATTATAATGACAAGTTATTTTGTTACATAAAAAACAGTATTGCTATGTTTATTATATTGATAATAGTAAAAATCATGAAAATATTTTTGAAATATATGAATATATCTTCCAGTGTAAATGTGCATATATTGGTTTCCCAGCCTATTAATGATAAAATTTACTTCTTTTTATTAACTTTTGGCAGACTATGAGACTGCTGCCGCCCACATCCATCGGTTTTTAGCCATGGACGAAACACTGCTCCTGCACACCACTGATTCTGCCAGCAAAGGTTTTAAGGATGAGATTAAGATTATTTTGCATGAATCCTGAAACACTAATCCAGCCTGGTAATGTTGGATACATTGTTTACATATTTATTGTTCACAGCTGAAAATGTGGAGACTTGGTTTGACCGACTGCGGCAAGCAGAGAAGGAGTTGAGCTCACTGATCACCCACAAGTTTGATGAAGCTGTCAAGAGGGAGGACATGGCTAGTGTGGACAGGTTCTTCAAGCTCTTTCCTTTACTAAACAAACATGAAGAAGGTTTGAAGAAGTTCACTACTTATTTGTGTGCAAAGGTAAGAAATTGATAGAGTGATCTGTATCTCTGTGAATGAAATTACCTTCCCACATTAGGTAAGTATATATTCATTTTGCTGGAATGAAATATTCAGTATAGTAGCAATAAGGCTTTTTTTTTTTGTTCCTTAGGTTAGTGGGCCAATGACTTTTAAAAGATTTGAAATTCAGTGATCATGAAAGTGATTGGGTAATAATAAATGCAGAAAACTTTTGATTGGATGGAGAAAATTTTAGGATTGGTATAAAAATCAGGAATTTGAGGAATGATGCTTTCTTTAATTATATCTTTAGGGGTTATTTTTACTTACTGGTATAAAGTTTTTTTTTTTTTTTAATGTCTTATATTCCTGTATAGGTTCAGGAATCTACTGCCCAAAACCTAGCAGCAGCTCAGAATCTTGGTCCAAGAGAGAAGCGCTCCCATGTTATTTGGGCAGATACTTTCACACTCCTTTTTGAGGGAATTGCAAGAACTATTGAAGTCCGACAACCTATTATTGAGACATATTACGGTAAGTTTCCTACTGTTATGTATGAAGGTTTATTGATGATATTGCTTCCCATGTGTTGCATCACATAGTGTAAAAGGGACAACCTAACCAAGCTATAGAAATGGCAGGTTGCCTGTTTTACACTGTATGCCTCATATGTATTAAGCATGATGTCTCATGTATCTGTGTAAGAAAGAAGGGAGTCATTTAAATGAGCAACACAACTTGGGCTGCTGTGGGATCTTTGAGTTCAGCATCACTACTCAACAACAACTATTTGTTTTTAGTTATGTAACAAAGGGAAATTTGCTCTATAAAACTGTACAGGTCCTGGTCATCTTTCCCTGGTTGTGGAAATGCTGCAGCGTGAGTGTGACCGGCAAGCTGGCCGCATCGGCTCTGAGATGAGGAAGCACAGGCGACTTGATGCTGTTGTGTCAGCTGTGCGAAGCTCTCTTAGGTAATTTTTTTTATTTATTTTTTCCTACCAGGAGAAACTTTGTTACACCTGAAGGCACTTGCATAGGTTTGAGACAACAATAAATGATACTTGATAGCTCTTTGGAGAATGCTGCCAGGGTATGTGTGAGTTCTATCATTTTCCCTTGATGGAATTTCATAATAATGATAATAATGATGATAGTAATAAGGTGATAATAGTAATAATAATGATAATAATAATAATAGTAATTGTAATAATAATAATGATAATAATAATAATAATAATAATAATAATAATAATAACAAAAAATGCTCATAATAATAATGTACTCACCTACAGATTTGGGGCAGGGAGGGAACCACGGGCAGACCAGCCGGATCCCAGGGACCTGGACACCTTGCTGGGAGAGCTTACCCTCATCAATGCCCGAGCAGAACTTTATTTACGCTTCATCCGGAGGCGGGTTACTGTAAATATTTATTTATTTATTTTTTTGTTTCTTGCTATTTTCTTCAACCGTATTTAACCCAGTTTGTTTCGGGACTTCATTTGGCTAAGTTCTCATTCCACAAAATGTCCCTTTTTAGTCTCTCTCTTTCTCTCTTTCTTTTGTGAAAATGGAGGGAATACAGTGGCAGTATTCTTTTAATGTGGTTGCTGCATCTCTCATTTTCATTTGCCATATGTTGAAGCCAACACTAATCAAACATTTGATGAACAGAAGCCACAGAACTTTTAACTTCTGATCTTTCTACGGTATCCATTGGATCATATAATTGTTTCATCTGTCTACTTTTTCAACATATGTTACAGGCTGACTTTGAAGCATCTCTTCCTGAGGCGGCAGAAAGGGAAAAGAAAGAAACAGAATTTGAGGGACGTTTGTCACAGTCACAGCTGGTGTGTGACATGGCTGTCATTGTAGGTGACTACACCATACTGGAACAGTTTTATCTTAATGAGTCCTTCAAAAAGGCATTAATCATGGACACTGTGGAAGATGCAGCCCATACATCTTCAATAGTGGATGATGCCTTTTACATAATCAAAAAGAGTATAAGGTATGTTAATAAAATTTTCCTGCTTGTCTTAGCTTTGTTAATAATGCACTAGTCTATCTTCCGTGTGATATTGTTGGCTGGGGTAAGAAAGTCTTTCATTCACTGTATTGGGATACTTGGTCATTTGACTTGTTTCGTCTCTACTTGACAGTAGTATTGGATCTGTATGTTCTGTTATGAAAGAGCTGGGAGCAAAGTTAGATACAGAAAGTGCTAAAACACTGAATCAGGCATATGCAGAATGCCAGTCTGTAAGGGCTGTGTTGCTTTATGTAAAATGTTTTGATGTTAGGTTAGAGGAATGTATAAAGTCATTTGTGGTTCATGCTTTTCTATTTTGCAGACAAAATATTTTTTATTGTCTTGAGAATTGTTTTCATGTGACTGTCATGCACATTCATGTGATCATAAACAAATGAAGAGTTGGATTGGGGATATCTCCTGCTCACAACGTGCTGTTTGCATTGTTGTTGGATGGCATCCACCACCTGCTCCATATAAGTTGCAGTCCACCATCTCCCTATTCTGTATGTGGCAGGTTAAATACAAAGGGATTTTTTTTTTTTTTTCTTAAAGGGTCCATCTTGTTGTTAAGATGCATTGATGAATAACTGAATTTCATCATGTCCTTGGACAGGCGGTCCATTGCCTCAAGCAGCGTGGATGGAGTGTGCGCAATGCTGAACCACGCTGTCACCTTGGTGGAAACCCAACTGGCAGAAGGCTTCAGGCAGACACTGAGGAAAGGCTTTCCTGCTCAAGGCTATCTTGATCTTAACCAGGTTCGTCATTGATAATTTATTTTTATAATAGTTACTAGATATATGAAGTGTGCTGGGGTGTGCAGAAGTAGTTTGTGTTTTGAAAAAAGTTTTTAGGGGGAGTGAGGAAAGGAAGTAAATGGTGAAATGAATATATAAGTATGATTGAAGCTGGAAAGAGGAATTGAGACTGCAAAGAGAATGAGTTGTCATCTTTCATTGTATCCTTGCACCTTCCAGCTTCTCATACTCTATGACTTTTTTCTCTTTTCTTTTATCAAACACACTTATAATTACTTTGTTGCACTCAGCTTGCCTTTCTCCCACCCTTCTCATATCTCAATTCTGCAAGTTTTCTATTAGACTTTGAGGCTTCCCTATTTAGTTGTTTTTAGTATATGGGACATGCAAATTAATGTACTTGTATTTGCAGGCATACACTGTGTTGCAGTCTTCTTTACAGTCAACACTTCAAGCTGGAAAAATCAACTCCACCACAACAGACTCAGATGCTTTGAGACAAGCATTTCTGGTATATATGTGGTTTTTCAAAAAGTTTCTTTTAAATATACATTGTGTTTTTTCATTATTTGCGATAGTTTTCATTGGGTATCAAGTGCAACAACTGTGATCCTACTGTATGCTGGTTTAATTGCTATAGTTTGATGACTGTTGAGTAATATTATGGAAAGTGATAATATATTAGTTTTCTTTTGGTAAATTAGTGCAGTGGCGACCCCAGATACTGTTACTTAAAACCTGCTAAATTATTTATAGATTTTGTACTTGACAGACTGCCCTCAACAACACTGAGACTAGCATGCGTCATATCAGAAGCCTGCATGCCTCGCTGGAAGACAGCATTAACAGTGCCATGGTTGGTCTCAGCAACACTGCTCGGGCAAAGCTGGACTCCTGTCTAAGTGAGTAGTGCTGTTCATGTTCAGTTAATATTACTGATAGTGCTTTTATACTGAAGGTACTGATGATGTAACACTAACTCATACATTTTTTTAAATCACCATATTGCAAGTATTTAAGTAGTGGAAGATTATACGGAATTCACTTTAATGGACTATATAGTAACCTTATGCACACTTAAAGAGTGAATGGTATGCTGCTTAAAATGAAAAGTAATGATGATTGTGAATGTTGGCATAGTCTGTAACTATACTTACTTTTACTAGGCTCTTGACTAATTGGTTTTGGACATTTCCAGATGATTTGAAAGCAACCACAGGCAAGCTTGCATTAGTTGTGGAATTTGGGATATCGCAGCTGCGAGCAACGGCTGTTAAGCCTCGGGTCAAGCCGTGGGTGGACATCTTCAACACAACCTCTCATGACATCAAGGAGGTAGAGTATTCTTCCACCTTCTTTCAGATATTTGTTTTTTGCTTCATAATTTCATAAAGGTCAGAATATTAGTTTTTCCACGGATAATGTTGGTAATATAGGGGTTATTTTTGAGAAATTTAGCACGAATTGCTCTTACATTTAGATTTCATTCTTTGATAGAGATAATATAGGAATGTAGTGTGTGTCAGAAGCCTCCGGCACATACTTTGAATGGTATTCCTGTTTTTCTTTGTGTCATAAGTATTGTGAAAGTCAGTGATGGGTGATGGATGGCAGTCTGCTATGGTGGGCTTTGGGAGATGAGCTGCATGCAATCTTTCAGTATGGTGAGCTGGTATCTGCTGGTGAAGGATGATCCATGTAAATATGAAACCTGTCTTTAAAAGTGGCTAATTCTTGTAAGAATGTGTGTTTTCCATCTATTGTTGCAAATAATATAGTGTCATTTGTTCAATCACTACTTAAATATGTTCATTGTTTTCTATTTTTCAGGAAGAATTTGCTTCATATGAAGCAAATGATCCTTTTAGCCAAACTCTGATGGTGCAAGTAGATGGACTGCTTGGATCTTTTACCTCTTTGTTGACTGAAGAAAATTACAAGGCTCTGGTGGGAGTGCTTGTGAGTGAGGTGGCAGAACAGCTTGAAAAAGCAGTCTTCAAGTCCTCTTTTAATCGGGTGAGCTTTGTGTAAATATTTCAAGAAAAAAGTAACAGAGATAAATATAATTATTAAATATGATCTATTCTACTTACTATAAACTAGACTAACAGTCTCTCAAAACAAGGATAACTGAGGAGGGATGCTCCCCTCAGTACACTGATTCCTTAGGACTTGAAATATATCACATCTCAGCCTTTGCCTCCACAATGATACATAATGATCCACATCTGTATAACAGGCCAGTATCCCCACAGTGGAAGTAGCTGAAATAAAAACACACACACACTCAAGTCATGAATGACTATAATAACTTGTGCATAAATCAGAATGAAAATAATGAATGTCAAAAACGTAGTTGTATTTTTCTCATATTCTTTTTTTTCCTTATAATTGTTTTATCTTTAGTTCCGTAGTGCTTATATAGGAGTCTGTAATAAGGAAGTTTAAACATTGGCTTTGTTCTTCCATTTTACAGCTGGGTGGCTTGCAGTTTGACCGAGAAGTGCGGGCAATAGTTGGCTATTTGTCCCAAGTGTCTGAGTGGGGAGTTCGAGAACACCTTACCAGACTCACACAGATGGCAACGTTGCTCAACTTGGAAAATCTTGCAGAGGTAAGCCTGTTAGTTATCTCCACACTTCTAAAATTGAGATGAGTGTGATACTGTAGCACATCAGTGATTGTAATAATGTATGTAATTGCTTTTTGGATTAACTGCTCATCTTACTTGATTATTTAAGTAATTTTTTCTGATTTTGCCTGATTACTGTACTTGTGGTGTGCTGTAATCCATTTCAGTTTTTTTAGAGCAACAGTTGGCACACAAACCTGACTGACACACACACACTTGACTAATTTATATTCATGGCCACCAGCCAGCCTTTCCAGAATTGTCAGTATTTTCTTCCTCTCCTTGGTGGTTATGACTCATCATGAGCATCTTGCTTTGAGCAAAAACTTCAGATGGTCCAGATGACTTGTGTTAATATCAATTATTATTTACAGGTTTCAGAATATTCATCTACCACTACCTGGAGACTAACTCCATCAGAAATGAGGAAAGTTCTACAACTTAGGTAAATAATTTTAGTCAATGAATTATAATTTACCTGATTGTGGAGTGTTTGTAAGCAAACACAGATAGTACAAGCTACTTAGTATCAAAGATTCTAATCAGTACTTGTAAACAGAGTTGAGTGGTTCTTTTAGTTTTTGTAAAGCACACTAGACTCTTACTTTCAGAATTATCAGTTTCCTAAAGTTAATGAGGATTATCTTCTTTTCAGAGTTGACTTCAAAGCAGATGAAATCAAGAGATTGAAACTTTAAGAAAGTAATACCTTTGGCAAGTTCATAAAATTGTAGAATGTTTTAGGACTGGTTGTCATGGCTGCAGTGGTGGTAAGCTATCCTGGTTTCACAGGTGTCTAGTTCTTGCCCATGATATTCAAGTATTTAGTGCTGTACCGATATTTACACTAATAATTTTTCCCCCTTAAGTCAATGAAATTTGATGGAAAAATATACTTGAGAAGCAGATACTCACCTTGGTTGTGGCCAGTTTCAGCTCATGAAATTTTAGGTGATAATGCAATTGTTAAAGTATTTGCTTTATAATGTTATTTGAGAGCTTCATGGGTATGTAGTGAGTGATTACAGGCTACTTTTAAATGTTAGGTTGCTTGTGTTCTATATATAATAGGAGAGAGAGAGAGAGAGAGAGAGAGAGAGAGAGAGAGAGAGAGAGAGAGAGAGAGAGAGAGAGAATAAGTGGGGGATACATTGTCAAATATCCTGGCTTGAGTTTTGTTGTCCTGGTAGTGTGAGAGATAAGGAGGTGAAAGGCGCCTTGTAGAGTGATATAAGTGTTTGCAAAGATTAAGATGTAAATGATAAATGTAAATGCTGTATTGCTGAGGAACCTGATAAATGTAAATGCTGTATTGCTGAGGAACCTAAGTGTTAAAATTTGAATTCTAATAGATGAAAGTGTGGCTGGTATAGATGGCATGCATGGGAGAAGCTTGTATGGAGAAATAAGATGTTAATTGAAATATAGATGTAATATGGTCTGAAAGTGTTGGGAGGGAAAGATGAAGATATGTATGTATATATGCTTGCTTGATCTCTGAATTGTGATAGTAGTTGATGTGAGAATGGTGCACTATCCAAACAAAAACTAGACATTCTCTTCCCCTGTACACCACTCTCAAACTAATTCCCATCACAATTCAGATGTCAAGCATACATACATATCTTTATCTTTCCCTCCCAACTCTCTCAGATCTGACAGTGTTCTTATTACATTTCTGGACACATCCATAGCACGTATGTTGTAAATAAATTCCAATTTAACATCTTATTTCTCAAAGTTCCTCCTGTGCATGCCATTTACACCAGCCACATCTTCAACCATTACAATTCAAACTATAACACAAAGATTATATTCATTCTCAAATTTTGCAAACACTCACATCACTGCACATGTCTAGAATTCTTTCTCCTCTTCATCTCTCATACTACCAAGACAAAACTCAAGCCATGGTATCTGACATAATGTATCCTAATTAAATTAAACCCCCCAAAAAATAAATGGAATCGTACAAATTGGTAATGATGATTCTCTCTCTCTCTCTCTCTCTCTCTCTCTCTCTCTCTCTCGAGAGAGAGAGAGAGAGAGAGAGAGAGAGAGAGAGCAGCCATCCCTTCTTAACTTTAGTTTTGTGTTCCTACAGGTGGTCTGCATCATGGCAGCAGTGGTCCTGTATAATACCAAGAACTTGGTTCTTGGTATTATACACAGATTGTTTATTCCAGAGATATAGAAAATATAAATTTTATAATAAAAAATTACCCTGATTTTCATTATCTTGCTGTCTTCACAACTCACTTGAACATTCATGACATTGGGCAATAAAGGCTGTACAACAATAGGAACATTTTAACACCAGGTAATAAAGATCATCTCACACTGAAACCCTCATGATGTTAGGCAATAAAAAGCTGCCTGACAATAAGAACATTTAAAAACATTATGGCACCCGAAAACCGAGACCATTTGACAAAAAAAAACATGGTGCCAGACAAAATGTATTATGACAGGCAACAGTTAATTAAATGAAAAGAAGTGATTTACTGACAAAGAGAGAGTGGCTTCTGTGTAAATTTATCTCTGGAACCTAAACGCCCAGGCTCATCTTCACACATTGCCGATCCTAATAACATCAAGATCCATGTCATCAAAAGCTGCATTTCTTTCTTTTCTCAAGTCCTGCATCATCTATGGCTGATTTTATAGGAAATATCTAACTTCTATGCTTTATTAATATTTTGACAGCAAGAAAACATCTTAGCCTTATCACCTAAACATATTGACATACTCATCTTCTAATGGATGAGTTTCCCCAACAATAACCAAACAGTGAAGAGGGGCACCAAGGTTTTCAAGGGCAAGATCCTCCAGAGTGCACGTCTTCAACGCCTGTGACTTGGTTCCTACCCTTGCCACACCTATCACTAGCTGCTCAGGAGTGAGAGGAGTGGGTCTGCCCTCTGATGCCCTTCTTTTAATGACCTCCAAAATCTGTGCAGCCCCATCTGCTGCTGTCATGAATCTTGGAGGTTCATAAATGTTCAAACCTTTAACTAGGTTCTCAGCTTTTTGCTCTTTAACTTTGATGTCAAGCAGACAGAGGGTGTGCCATCCATTCTCCATATTGCTGCAGATTTTGTCATAGTAGCTATCTGGGCACCAACCATCTTCCCAGAATGGAAGAGAAACAGTCTCCCCAAAGGAATACAACTGCAGACCACAACAACCAACAGCATTTAAGATAGAAGCATTATGAACAATATTGAGAAGAATATTTTTATCTAAGGCACGGATCACAAGATCTATGTGAGTTGTGGCACTAAGGGGATCACCAATAACCAGGAAAGCAACATCACCATTTTTTGTACATTGCAAAATTTCCTCTGAGCTTTGCTCAACCATTTCTCTGTCCACAACTGTTATTTCTTTGTCAAACAAAGTCTGCATTGCCTCAATACCACCTTCCATGACAGACGTGTAATTTTCAAGAAACACTTTTGAAGATTTCTTGATGGCATCCAGGCCTTTCACTGTTACATCACCTGCAAAGAGAAATCTGCATTAGATTTATATATTAAGAATGGTACCATCCAGAATTTCTCCCCTCTCTATTTATGATGCAAGGTTGTGTTGAACCAAACCTTCAGTTTATTATTTTAGCTCTAAAACCCTCACAATAAAGACCTAGAGAGCTGAAATTCTTGTAGCTTAGATATACTAAATAGAGCTTTCCAAAAGTTATAGCATGCCAAAATGTAAAAGGACAGAATAGACACTACAAATTTATACCAGATGTGGTTGAAGGCTTTAGTATGCCTAAGACAATCCAAGCCTCACAGAAATCCCTTACAAAACCTATTTTGTAGACTTGTCCAAGATATTAGAATCAATATGTGCCTGAGAATCTTTTTTACAAAGAATATACAGAAAACCTAAAGTAGGTGGTCACCAATTTCAGAACTTGAAATAGTCACCTATCTTTTGAACTAATTGAAAACAAATTTCCAGCACTATTAATACTAACATTTTCTGGCAATAGTAGGAATACTTACCAGGTTGGCCAAGACCAAGTCCAATCATGTGGAAGATTCCTTTGTTGCTTGTGGGTTTATGCTTCAAGTTGTCTTCATGCCCCATGAAATAAGCTGTCAACTTTTCTAGGGCTTCCTCCTCCACTGGATGGCATTCACCACATACAATAAGTGAGTGAAGAGGCTCCCCAAGGTCACAGTCAACCAGTTCTGTTAATCAAATGTACAGAAAATTTGAAAAAAATCTGAATTTTCATTTCGTCTGCAGTCACAACACCAATAAAACATAAATTAGTGCATTATATCCAACCTCTTCATGGGCAGATAGCATTCATGTACATTATAAGATCTAGAGAAGTATTTGACAAAATCCTACTTGGAAAACTGTTGCAAAGTTACATCCTTAAGGACAAATGGACAATGAAGAGCTGGATACAAGACCACTTAAGTAGAAGGAAAATGATGATGACTATAAGAAATGAAAATTTTGGGAAGAGAAGTAACAAATGTGGTACCACCAATGATCTTAATAATACAAGTAAATTATATGCCTGAAACAGTAAACAGTTATGAACAACACACTTAGGATGTTATGCAAAACCATTAACAAAGGCAAGAAGCCACTTATAACTACAGACCTTCAAAATTACAACAAAGTTGTAACCATGATGTTACGGCAGCCTCAACATTGCTACCTAAAGCTGGCTAACATTTTAATTGCTCATAGCAATCCAAAAACATTACATTTTGTGGCTATGATGTAAAGGAAGCAGGCCATGAAACCAAGGTAATGATGAGTTGGTTGGTCCAGCAAAGTCAACACTGCAACAGCAGCATGTGCATCATAATCAGAAAAATAGAAGTTTGCCTCCTCAGCCTAGGAAAAACCTCTAGCCATCCCTGTAAAAGGGACTTCTGAGAGGGGTGTGAAAACTGTCAGATCACAATGGTTTGAATATTCAAACCACATTACTACTACAACTACTACTACTACTACTACTATTGTTTCTATTCACCTTTTAATTTTCCTTTAATAATCTGCTGGGATGGGGTGCCAACCCTTGCAAGTCCAACACAAAGAGAGTCTTCTGTCAGCAGCCAGTCTCTGTCTTCCCCCTTGGAAGAGCTATGGTGCCGCTCTATCACAGCCAACAGCTGTTGCACTGCCTGAGCCACACGCATGTACCGAGGAGGCTCAAAGATCTTTCTTCCACGAAGCAGGTTTTCTAAGCTCTGTTCCTTCACCTTTATATCTGAAAACAAAGTAATCCATTAAAAGATATCTATAAAACTGTATTTGTCAGAGCACTGAAATCACTGAAATGTCACTGTAGCTATAATAGTATATAAGAGGGGTACTGGCCAAGGATAACAAAATGCGTATTACAACAATCTTACATCTGCTCTTGTGCAGATTATACTTAGTTATTTTCCCACAATTAAAGAGATACCCATTTCTCATTTGTGCCCCATATTTCACTCCCAAACATTTTTCAGCAGTCTTTCATCCTAGAAAATTAAATCTTATCAAATATCATTTCTACCCTTCATGGCATTTATCCTCAACTTATTTCACACAAATTTGACACATAAATCTTTATCTGCCAATAATAAAGGCAGCATCAGCAGCATACTGTATGTATGTACAAAAATTCCACTTCTCAGTGAGGATTGCATTTCCATCATCTTTACTCTCACTAATTACTTGAACAAATATAAAAGCTGAAAGACCATGGGGGGGGGGGCTTCATTTAACTCTTTATGTACACAAATCTTAGCTCAATACCAATGCTGGGAGGCAGAGAGCTGGAGTCCAGTGAAGGGACCAACATGAACCAACTCTCCCACTCATATGGAAGATGGCCTCATACCACTCACATTACACAGAATTTAATTAACCAATACTGCTGATGAACCTAATCTTGCATATCTTATGGAGTATAACTGTTGGAACAGAACAATGACCTAATTACCTAAAAGACAAAGCGTGTGGAGCTTTTTCCGTAGATTTTTGTTAATCTTATCACAGAAGCTAACTGGCTCCCATCCATCTTGCCAGAAAGGAATGGAGACAGTTTCTCCAAAATGGTAAAGCTGCAGCCCACATGAACCAACAGCATTCAAAATTGAAGCGTTGCTAATTATCTGGAAAAAAAAAAATAAATAAATAAAATAAATAAAATAAATAAATAAAAAAATAATAATAATAGTAATAATGCTACTACTAATAAAAAAAATAAATAAATAAAATAAATAAATAAATAAATACAAAGGAGAATATTGCAGCCATCAATAAATAATTTGTGCATTTGCAGGTTACTATCTGACAAGTGTCATGAAGCCACTGACACTAAGTTAATACATAATAACAGAATAAAAACCACAAGATTATTTCAATATGTATTACCAGAATATCACTCTAACCCCCTGGCTTTGTCACATGAACTTCTCTGATAAATAAAAAGAAAATTCCTCTCAGTGACTGCCAATAGATTCCTTGAAACAAACAATCCATCTAATGCACCACAAGGAGCTCTGCAGCAGCCACTCACCTCCACAGGGACGCCCAGTTGGTGTGCCCGCAGTTTAAGGTCAGTGTGGGTGGTGGCACCAAGAGGGTCCCCCACCACTAACAGGGCCACATCTTTGGACTTGGCTCCCACAAACAGCTCATCTGAGGCCTGCTCTACTTGCTCCCTGTCAGCTAATATCACCTTGCGACCATAAAACTTCTCCTGAAACATTAACAAGGCAAATTATTAACATCTTTAAAATGATTAAAATCCACAGTAAACATGACACATAATGAATTTCAATTAAAAACTTTAAAGGTTCTGCATGTGATCACAATCTGTAAACACAGTGGACATCTGACAGTTGTCAATGAAACATACAAAATTAACTATGGATAAAATCAAAATATATAGTAACTGCATGCAGTGGCCATAGAACGGTGACCCACCAGAGCTTCCTTCCCTCCACTAAGGATGGAGGTGTATGCCTCAAGGTAGACACGCTCACAGTTCTTGATCACTTCCAGGCCTCTCACTGTCACATCCCGTGGGTCTCCCAAGCCCAGCCCAATGAGATAGAACACCATAACTGAGGCTCATTAATCCTGAAAAAAATAGAAATACAATACAATGCATCAAATTACAAAAGCAGTGTTTAATTCTATCTTTCTATATACTAAGCTAGCAATCCCACACAGGGTGGCCAAGACAAAGCACCACACACTCATACTCAAGATCACTTACACTTTTAGCCCTGCTGGCCCCTGGTAGAAAGGGATAGTCTGATGGACTCATTTTGTTCTGTGTATGAACAATTAGTCTTTCATATGTATTACTCCCTCTATAAGTAAAGATAATTGCACAGAAGATGCTATGTAGAATCCAGAATAAGAAGAGCAACTCTAAGCAACATAAGCTTAAGCAATCGTGGACAGGCTATGAAAGCCACGATGGTAAAATTGCAGTTTAATACATCCTAGCTTCTTTTTCTCCTTTTCCATCCTCAATAAGCTTGGGGAAAGCAGGGTTTTAGGGTGTGGGAAGCCAAATTAAAGCAAATTTGGACATTCATTTAAAGTCTAAGGAGGAAATGTCATATTTTGAAAACTGATGAAATTTCTAGCCTAACCTAACCCAACTGTGGGGAGTTTTTGCTCCTCCCCTGGACAAACCTTAAGAACACTAACATAAAATTACTTAACCTAATCTAAAAGGGGGAGAGCTGTATCCCCACTAGACCCTTCCTTAAGGACACTAACCCAACATAATGGGGGGCTTTGCCCACCCCCAGAACGTTCCCATTAGGACACTAGCCTAACCTAAATGTATATATATTCACAGGAAGTGGAAGGTCCTGGGTGTGGTTGGTCGGCCCCTCTTCCTCATCCTCAAAGGGTACTGGCGCCACTGACTGTTCAGTACTCGATCGGAGATCCTAATTCAGAAAGCTGTGGCCCTATTGTAAAAAAAAAAAAAAATACCGAAAAACACAGTGACATGGAGTAACAACTAAAATTAAACACTGACAAGTCTAAGAGCCAGTCCGCGTTAGATGTTTTTCTTACTTTCGTGAGGAAACAACACAATGAGACTTGTTCACAACTTGCACCCGTGTTGTGGGGAAAATTATGGGAAATGACTAGGCCAGTCACAGGTTACTTGATACCATGGTGGAGCTGGTCCCTGCACCTGCCCCACAACTGTCTGGCGTCTGCACCGAGTGAGGCGGTGTTGCCGCCTCAGGCCACGTGTTCCCCTGACACGAGCAACGATGCACGCCTTGGCAGGTTCTGACAGGCTGTCATCCCTTGTTTTCATACCATACACATTCACACACACATTAAGCGCTTATTTATAAACTGATATATTTTACACACCACACCACCAATAAAGGACAACAATGCAATCGCTGCTCTATATACGAGCCGGTAGTAGTGCAAAACAAGGCTGTCCTGACGTGGAAACAAGGCCTAACACCCACGCTGCCATGACCTTTGCTGACCTTCCGTGGCAGGTGTGCCCATGCCCGCAGCAGAGCAACGCCTGCTGCTGCCCGCTGCTGCTCACTGACTAAACTAAATCCTGCAGAATTAAATACTGAGGGACTGACCGCGCCAGTGCTTACCTTCAGGGCCTCCTTCAAGTGTTGGTTAAGTCGCTTTGCACTGCGTATTAGCTGAAAAGGCATCAATACTGAGCATTTCTTCTGACACGTGCCCCGCGCCGACCGACACCTGTACCTGTCTGCCTTGCTCCGCCTCAACATGGCGGCCCTGGCGGGCGTCTCTGCTTCCTGGCGGCTCTGCACCCATCATACCCCCTGATTGTGTTGACTTCTTCCTCCTGGACATACATTGATTCAAAATTAGGCTTTATTTCTTTTCAACGTGTGTTACTGAGTTGGTAATATGAACTATATATGTGTATGAGGCAAAGCAATTAGCATTTTTAAATATCCCGCGCCGCACCGTCACGCCAGGGGCACTGGCAATATGTGTTTTACGGCATTACTTTTCTTGTACCAAACACCTATGCCTCAGAAATCAAATAGTTACTGTCAGATATGAAGGTGTGTTGATATTCATAAAAGTTAATAAAATCTATACAAATGACTGAGTGATTTGGCACAAATGTTACGAATGCAACTGAGCGGCAGCCTCCTCACAACAAATTAATTACTATTTTTACCTCCACTGGGCCCCTACATTTATCACCAACCCTGTAGACTTACGAAAATTTATCTACGTCTTTTTGCTTCTCACACCGAGATGATTTCCTTGCTGATAATCTCTCTCTCTCTCTCTCTCTCTCTCTCTCTCTCTCTCTCTCTCTCTCTCTCTCTCTCTCTCTCTCTCTCTCTCTCTCTCTCTCTCTCTCTCTCTCTCTCTCTCTCTCTCTCTCTCTCTCTCTCTCTCTCCTTGGTCTTATTTTTGGTCGTTCTTGTCATGAAGGCATCAATGAAAGTTGTTTTGAATATTACGACTTCTTGTTTATCTTCGGTTATCTCCTTAGGTAGCGAAGGGTTCTTCAGAAGTGACACGGGTTAATACTTATAGCGCCACATTTTTTTTTTTTTTTAGCAATCTTAGAAATATTAAGGGATTTTCATTGCTATAATATTGAGTCACCTACAATGGGTACGCTATTATTTCAACAAGAGTGATGTAGATCAGTTTAGTCTGGAAGGAACTACAAAGCTAACAGGTGCAGGCTTGATAAAATTAGAGAGAGAGAGAGAGAGAGAGAGAGAGAGAGAGAGAGAGAGAGAGAGAGAGAGAGAGAGAGAGAGAGAGAGAGATTATTCCTTTTCCCAGCAGGGTCATATGGTAGGGTGCCTGTATAAGTGGCGGCGGGATCATGCGGGCACCTACTCTGCAGTATTATGTTTGTGCTTTTTTAGGTATATAAAATGTCCATAAGTATTTCTATGGACAAAGTCAGTGTATTTATGGACTGCTGTATGAAAGGAAAGTATGTTAATCACATTTTAGTGAAGAAAACAACATTTCCCCCATTGTATATGTACATTCAACTTAGCTATCGCCACTGCCAGCTTGGGAGAATTTTTCGATAATCTCTTGAATTATCTTGCATTTCCAACTTTTGACCCAGCCTTTCATTTCAAGCCGTCAAGATTCACCTGAGTTGGAAGGTTGGAAGGGTAGAGTCTTCCCTTTCACCCTAGTCCGCTGGTGGCGTGAAGGCGTCATGGCAACATCCTGCTGGGTGGAGTCCTCACGGAAGCCAGCAGACCACGGAACCCTCCCTCCCTCCCTGCGGGGCCGCATCAGTGGCACTACGAACCTTGAACGCTGCTGTCACCCACCGCACTGTACAAAACTTCAAAAATTCTAGGAGAGAAAGTGAAAAAGAGGAAATATCATATCAAAACCTTTGATGTATTCTAGAAATGTATGATGGTAAGACAAAAATAATTATTGAGGCACATACGCTGGTGATGGTTGTTAACGTGTGTTCGTGAAGTAGTGTGTAACAGGCGTGCTCTGGGGTGTGCGAGTGACGCCTCCGTGCAGTACTCACAGCATGCAAACAGGTAAGTGACGACAGAGATAGTAATTCGAATAATTTCCAAATGATCCACGCACCTCACGTCGAGGATAAGAATATATGGGAATCATGTTCACATCGCGTAAACTTCAACCCTTCAAGACTCGCCAGGCTTGTACATTCGTTATGCCTCCCCGCCATCCGCAGCTGCTACTGTCAATAGCACGTAACTCATAACCCGACGACTTCTGAGACGCTGAAAAAAGCTCCACCATCATCCACCCCTCACCTGCCGTCATAAGTAATATTTAGAGGGCTGCCCGAAGGTGGGTCCCTCGTAATGGGTGACACGGGGAAAGGGGTGTAGATGAGCTCGCCCATGTATGTGTGTGTGTGTGTGTGTGTGTGTGTGTGTGTGTGTGTGTGTGTGTGTGTGTGTGTGTGTGTGTGTGTGTGTGTGTGTGTGTGTAATCTATATTCTTACAGTTTGAGATACACACAGTCACACCTGCCTGCCTCTTAATGCGTTTCGATAGACGTATTGTATGACTCACTCGATGTATAACCCAACACTATTTGACTGACCGATACTCACTGAACAGTCATACACTTACGGAGAGAAAACACTAGACGAGCCTCGAACAAACTAAAACAATTGGTATAAAAAGAGTGAACCCTTAATAAAGTATGGAGTGAAGATACACACAAAAAAAAAAAAAAAAGAGGGAGAGAAAAAAAAAAAAAGGGAAAAAGGGAGGGAAAACAACCTTTGCTTAGAGTGGAGGTGAGAGGGAATGTGGCGCCAGCTGGGTGCAGGTGGAATGGGCGGCGTGCGACAACACCGGAAGACGCCCTCGTATTTCCTGCCCTTCCTTCCCTCCCCTCACCTTCCTGGCCCTCCGAGGTGAAACGGCGAGGCTCTTATAGACGGCCCAACTGTGGCGCATCTTTCCCCCCCGTCGCCCTCAGCCAGACGACAGATACGAGGGACCCTGTTAACTGAAATGACGCCCGGAGTGGAGGATCTCTCTCTCTCTCTCTCTCTCTCTCTCTCTCTCTCTCTCTCTCTCTCTCTCTCTCTCTAAATCTTTCGAGCGCCATATATCTTTTTTACGCACGGCATATGCTAATGAGTTCGTCAAGAGAGAGAGAGAGAGAGAGAGAGAGAGAGAGAGAGAGAGAGAGAGAGAGAGAGAGAGGAAGTTAGGTGAGTTGGCTGGGTATTTTAATGGTTTCACGTTACTTAATCTCCCTCTCCCTCAATCAATGTCACTTCTGCCTTCCATCATAAATCAGAGAGAGAGAGAGAGAGAGAGAGAGAGAGAGAGAGAGAGAGAGAGAGAGAGAGAGAGAGAGAGAGAGAGAGAGAGAGAGAGAACACGTGTGCGTCATTAACACCATAACCTAATCAAAGTTAATCACAAGTCATCGATTAGTATGATCATTACTACCCTCACTATCATCATTACAACTCAACTCATGCGTCCAATTTCATAACATACTTTCCCCCCTTCCTTTACCGATCGCCTCGTCTTCCTTTTTCTTTTCTTTCCTTTCCTTATTTCATCTTAATCAAGGTCTCGGCGAGATGAAGAGGGGCAGTAGGGAAGATATAGTACGCTTTCTCCGGTCTTCTCCTCCCCTTTCTCTCACCCTCATCCATCTCGGCCCCTATTCTCCGTTACTTACTGCCTCTTCGCTCTTGGATCTTTCCCTACGAGCACTTCACCTCTCGCCGCTCCAGCCTGCCAAGCATTCATGCATGCACGGGTGGTGGTAGTCTCAGTGGTGTTACCGTTAGTTGGCTGAGTATGTTTCAAGTTTCTCTGATTGTCATTTGAATAATTCGTATATTATTATTATTATTATTATTATTAACATTATTATTATGAACCACAGAAGTTATTGAAAAAAAAAATCGTAAAACTCATATTCAGTTAATCACTTTAAAGAAGAAATTTTCTCCTTCTCCTCCTCTTAAGCCTCCTCTTCCTGTCTTGGCAATAGATGCGTACTGATGACGGAGCGCCTGAAATATTTCTCTACGGGGATAATTTAACTTTTTTTCCTTCTTTTTTCCACTCACATTAAAAAACTAGTGAGGAATATTGTACGCTGTGTATGACATCAGAGAGAGAGAGAGAGAGAGAGAGAGAGAGAGAGAGAGAGAGAGAGAGAGAGAGAGAGAGAGAGAGAGAGAGAGAGAGACGTTTGGCAATGCGAGGACAAACAAAGAGGGAATTACATAAACACGAAAAATTAAGAAACAGCAAATACATGTAAAAAATATGACGAAGAAGAACAACATACATTCAAGAGAGAAAAGTGGGATAAAAGATGGGAAGGAGAAAATAACACTAGAACTTGAACGGAAAACGATAAACAAGAAGGGGGAGGTTAGCTAATGAGAAGAGCTAGGCTATAAAGAGAGAGAGAGAGAGAGAGAGAGAGAGAGAGAGAGAGAGAGAGAGAGAGAGAGAGAGAGAGAGAGAGAGATCCCTAATACTACTAATGCCTTTTATATAGTATGCAAATGGAGGGACATACAAATAAACATACAACGCCCATGTTTTGAAACGCCATGGGCTTACAACAGGGGCCATTATTGGTGCATATTTCTTGTTAAACAATCACTGGAATCATGAAGACATTCTCTAAAACTCTGATAACACCCAGTATGTACAGCCTGTTGTAAAAAAATAGAGGAAAGACGTCGAAAGATTTGAGAGTGTGGTCCATTAATTCCCCAGGAACGCGCCGCCGGTTTTGTTTACATGATATGGCTATCCTGGGCTAACTCACAGAAGCACCTCTCATGAATATGCAACGGGGAATAATTTCTGAACGCTTTCTCTTCCTCTTTTCATGTTATTGCTATAGTAGTAGTACTAGTAGTAGTCGTAGTAGTCGTAGTAGTAGTAGTAGTAGTAGTAGTAGTAGTAGTAGTAGTAGTAGTAGTAGGAGTAGTAGCAGTAATAGTTCTTTCTCTTCCTTTCTTATTTTCTTTGCCTTTAATCATTTTCCCTTCGTTTTTTTTTCATTCTTTATTATTTTTTGTTCCTGTGCTTCAATACGTTTTTCTTCGTTCTTGCTCTTCATTTATTCCTCTTTTGCCCTACTCCTCCTCCTATTTTTCATCTATTTTTCTCTCAACTTCTGCGTCTCGGCTTCTTAAAAGGTGCGGTGCTTCACAATCTCCCAGCCTGGCGGTCAGCTGGTGGCCTGGGGAAGCTCTCGTCTTTTTCCCGTGCCTGGCTGACCCTCCTATGCTTGGCAGGGTATCTCAGTTCTTGGCTATGGCTCACGCTCCTTATAACTGTTTGCTTTAACGTCGAGAAGTTTATTTATTTTTTCCTTTTGTTACTATGGTATTTTTACTCTAATGATCTCAACGCTTGCCCATATGGATTGGAAGAAATATTTATAGATGTGAGGTAGTTTTCACACATTATCTTATTCTTGCCCGCACGTGTATGTACTGAATGAAATCAGTTTCGAGGACTCGGGGCTTTGTTCTGTGTGTGTTACAAAAAAAAAAAAAAAAGAAAAAAAAAAGAAAGTTTCATGGGCAGAAGGGAAGTGCAGCCTCTCCGTGCCACTTCCTGTACACACAATGAGGGTGGTGAGTCCCGCCATGGACAAACACCGTCGCTAGGGCTGCTTCTCTTCCAGGTCTTTATGCCGCCAAATAGTGTGGTGCTCGTACAGTTAACATGAATGGCGTGGCATCAACAACTGTGCCATTCCTATCGACATTATTAACATTTTTCTTATATGATAATCCAGAAACAAGGGTACTGCCTCCTATATATTTAAGTGTCTTTCACTGCTATGCCATTACTTCCTTTCCCATCCTAGGCAACGCCCTTTTCCCTGCCCTTCCTCTGTAGGAGGGACGGCCACCCGCATGTGTGGGGGCCGAGTTTATAAGTTTTATTGGTCTGAGAACTGATGACGCCTCCACCACCATGGCAGGGCTTGTGTTGGACGGGACAAGTCTCTGCCAAGCTTCGCATCGTCGAGTGGAGAAGTGCATATACTAGAATACATGCCATGAAAGGGTGACGTCGAGGTTGCAAATGAAATATAATAGTTATACTTCAAATGTTACGAGAGAATGACTATAAGTATAGGCGTAACTACGATATATTTTACTTGCTGCACGGTTAAATGTGCATGTGTAGGATGTCGTCTTCTGTTGTTATCTAAAAAAAAAAAAAAGAAATGAACGCGGATTTTTGTTTCGCCACACTGGAAGTCTGCTGCTTTGGAGAACATGTCATAAGAGTGCCACTGTCATTAAGTCTTCCGTCTTCCCGTGTTTCTCGTGCAGCTCATTGTTATAGAAATAGTCTCATGTTGATGTGACTACTTATAAAAAGAGTCCTTTAGTGTAACTTTGTCTATACACATTCTCTGGAGTCAAGCGTGCGTCAGAGGTGGTGGTGGTGGTGTGTGCAGGGCGGGGTGGGGCGGGACGCAGGCTTCACGCTGGGCTGTTTCTAAGCACATTGAGTTTGAGGACCATCCTGACTGAGTTTAAATGTTATTAGGGCTTCTCAGTAACATTCCTCAGTATCGTGATTAAAGTAAGCGATGTTATTATCT
Source organism: Scylla paramamosain (assembly GCF_035594125.1). Lineage (NCBI taxonomy): Eukaryota > Metazoa > Arthropoda > Malacostraca > Decapoda > Portunidae > Scylla > Scylla paramamosain. The sequence goes on along the minus strand of NC_087171.1, from coordinate 20,800,760 downwards.
TAATACTGAGATATTAGCTTTTAGCGGAACTAGTGCCTTCGCAAAATGTTGCACTGGCCTATGATATTAGAGGCCTAACCATGGAGAGGAGTGAGTGCACGCCATCAAGACAAGACAGAACACACATACAATGAAGTCACATGACATCTATGTTATTCTTTGGTCTTATACCTCCACCTATTTCACTTGTCTCACGCTTACTTTGCCCCCCTCCCCCTCCCCCCTCCCCCGTCACGCAAGCAGATCAGCAGGTGGACACTATCACCACTACCATTAGACACTAGCTTCTGCTTGGCACCCTGAACACGATTTCAGTCTGAGAGACAACTTGTGCCACATTACTGATGTGATGCAATAACATGTTACTGTGTGTGTGTCATGCTGAGTATAATGACCTTCTGTTTGATTCTGTAAAGCTTCTCTGAAAAGAGATGTCAACCAGTCATAACCATCCACGTCCACATGTTCCTTCCCTGTGTTCAGCAGTAAAAGTCATTTGGTCAGTGGCGCACTGTTAATAAATGTTTGTTTACTTTCTGTCTCAATTCTCTAGCTAAGCAAGTTAAGAACACTTGCTCATCTGCTTTCTTAGATTCCTAAATGAGCCTTTTAGTACCTAGAAAACAAAAATAGAAAAAAAAAAAAAAGAAATCAGGTTAGCTGCAGCATAAACACCCAGACCGAATCCCTCCACCTGCCACCTGGCAATCAGTCTTTCCTAATACATAGTAACGTGACTATGAATATGAGCCCTATGAGTATGAGTGCTATATCATTGCGTTACACTGTAGGCCTACTAGTGTTACAGGGCAAGTACATGTATAGGAGTGAAGAACACCACACGTGTGGGGGCTGGAATGAGCGTGCAGCCGCGGCGCTGGTCTCCCTCCTCCAGCTCGAGGCAAGAGAGATTCCTCAAGCCAAGGTTTCTGGACTATTTTTAGAGATGACCAGCTACAGTATGTCTCAAGCAACTATAGGACATTATGATCAAATCAGATAAGCTACTGAAGCCCAGAATTTTGGCGAATCTCTGGTAGAGATAGTATGCTCCATGCGAGTCGAAAAGGGGACGTCCCCTTTTCAGCTCAGAGAATTTTTATATTTGGCTTTTCTGCGCAATCACGTCGACAAGAAACTTAAGCTTCTGGATCACCCTGTACAGTGACACCTCTTTAGTAAGAACAACATTCACTTTGGTACCTTGATTGCTTGGTAATTGTGATATTTTGTATGATACGTGAACTTCTGTACGGGCGATTCCCGTAGACCACAGCAAAACTCCCGGGCACAACAGAGATACCTATTGCAGGGGGTGTTATATGATGTTGAGGTGGTGGTGGGCATGGAGACGCGTTCACATCCTACACACTGTCGTTTCTCCCACAGCGAAAAGAAGCCAGATTCACATTATGTTCCTTAAAATTTCCCATGATGGGGTTTTGTGCAGACTGAGAAAAGTCTCTAGACGCTTGGATATTTGGTTCTTAAGGTGAATTACGGCTTTAATTACCGTTATACTTGATCATACCAGTATTTTATAACATTCTAGATTGAAGTCTTGGCATCTTCAGACTCGACAAAGGTTGCGTTGTGAGGTGGTCGCTGTGCCTGCAGTGCCGCACCGGAGACTGAACTCTACTGTGAGGCTGTGAAGGGCCCTCATTCCCGTATCGCACAAACACCATCGTGGTCTCAGTAGTAAGGGAAATGCATCACTACAGCACTAGGCCATAGAGGTGTTACATCGAGGTGTCATAGTGCAGACTATCTGTTCAACCAAGAATTTCTCCATCCACCTGTGAGTCACCTGCGCTGTGTGGAGGATAACCTTCCTCTTAAAGGGACGCTCAACATTCTCATCAACTTCAGTGAACGTAGTAGTCCCTCCACCACACAAATGAGCCACACAGGTGCCTACAGTATATAAAAGACCACTGTAGCTCCTCATTTTGACCTACAAATTTGCTCATTAACTTTCACCTGGAGGCAGCTGTTCGTGTTATCTATAAAGTTCTGAGCTAATTTTACCTTGGCGGATGTTTGACAGGAAGCATCTTGAATATTGCACAGTCCTCATTCAGGCATAGCGTTGTTAAGATGTTAAGGAAATCAGTGAATCAAGGGGACTAATTCTTAATATAACCAACACCTCTCGATCATGAAGCAGTTAAGTCCATAGTTTTATTAAGCAAAGTAAGAGCTAGACATGATATCTTGACATGCGTACTTAAACCTAAATATTGAGAGGAGTCAAGTCCAGTGGTGATGTGTATTAGTTCGTGTGGCTTAGAAGACATCCCTACAGCGTACATCTCAGAAGGCGTCCCGCTAAAAAACAGACATCACTGCTGCACAAACACCACCCAGATCACGCCCTTGCGAACAATAACACACACACACACACACACACACACACACACACACACACACACACACACACACACACACACATTCAAGTGGCATTGGAAAAAAAAATATCATAAGAACGTAAGGGAAGCTGCAAGAAACCAGTAGGCCTACACGTGGCAGTCCATTATAATAAACATATTTTGGTTCATAAATGAGTTAATCTTCTCTTTAAGTTCCCCAACCTGATAACTTGAGTCTATTCCAGTTATCTAACAAATGTAAGTGACAACCATTCTCTGTCTTTTTTTAAGTCAATGAAGAAAACAACATTCCACATCAACACTCTCGCACCAGAATGCTTGTTAACCCCACGTCAATGTACCGTCGCTTTGTTCTCCTCCTCCCTTAGTTCTCTTCCGCCCTCGCCCTAGCATCGTGGCCTCGTGATCCCTGTGTGACTTACCGACCCCGACCCCTCGTGACCTCCGGAGGGGTGTTGGCGCCACGACCTCTGCTCCGCTACATCCTCTACTTTCCACGGAGGGTGTCGTGATCATGAGGGGGAGAAAGAACGGCAATATAAAGAGCTCAGTTCTCCTTTTCCCCCTTCTCTTCCTGTTCTTCATTTTCTTCCTAATTATCATTCGCTTCATATTCCCACTTGTGAACTTCGTAACGCTTAGTCAATATGTTAATCGAACTGAAAGCAAAGTGTATGATCACAATGTACAATTCTAACCCAAAGCGAACCTGTAGCAAGGGATTAGAGAATATTAAAAGTCAGCACACCTGTTACCCAAAAATAAAAGGAAACTAGGAAAATAAAATAAAAAGACAGAAAAACAGGTAAACACAAGTGACATTATTGGCAGACACGTAGCGACACACACACACACACACACACACACACACGCACACCAGTAATCCCCGGTACAAATATGCTAGAATTACGACGCGCAGGTAAACACGAGTTCCGGCTACGCTGTATGTACACCTGGGCGGGGAGTGACAATCAGACGGACACAGAAAGACCAAATCATATTTTTTTCCGGATCAGTGGGAAATATATAGAACATTGCTTATATACGAGCAGTGTGTCACGCGCGTCAGAGAGAGAGAGAGAGAGAGAGAGAGAGAGAGAGAGAGAGAGAGAGAGAGAGAGAGAGAGAGAGAGAGAGAGAGAGAGAGAGAGAGAGAGAGAGAGAGAGAGAGAGAGAGTTGGAGAGTACATATGCACTGCTAAGGGTGAGCATAGGCGACAGAAGGTGGATAGTCGGGGCTTTGGGGGGTTTGGTTTGGGAGTGAGAGAGGAGTGTGGAAATCGAGCAATAGTGCACAGTGCAGCAGCCAGCAGTGCACAACGTGACTCTGTCCTCCTCCTCCTTCTCCTCCTCCTCTTCTTCGACCTCGTCTATCTCGTCCTCATTCTCCTCCTCTTCCTCTTCTGTTCTCCTCATTACGTCATACTTTTTAATGTATTTACCATTCCCCACTTTCTCTCTCTCTCTCTCTCTCTTTCTCTCTCTCTCTCTCTCTCTCTCTCTCTCTCTCTCTCTCTCTCTCTCTCTCTCATTTTCTCCAGCCTCATTAGCCCTCATTATTTTTTTCCCGCTTGATGGATTCCTGCCTCTTTTATTCCTTTCAATTTCAGACCATTTGCTTTTCTTGCTCTTCTTTTTCCTCCTTCGCCTCCTCCTCCTCCTCCTCTCCCTCCACCTCCTATCCCTCTCGCTGTCCCTCGCTGTCCCTCCCTGCCTTCCCTTTCCCTCCGTATAATACGCCTAGTTGGTTTCATGTTTTGATCTCGTTATGCCTGGCTTCTCTTCTTCATCCACTCCTCTTTAGTTAACATTCTCTCTCTCTCTCTCTCTCTCTCTCTCTCTCTCTCTCTCTCTCTCTCTCTCTCTCTCTCATGGTGGTGGTAATAGAAAGCTAACAAGGTTCTGTCCTATCTGATTTTCTCCCCATCTCTCTCTAATTTCCTCCTCCTCCTCCCCCTTCTCCTCCTCCTCCTCCCTCCTCCTTTTTTTCTCCCCTCCTCCTGCTCTCACCGTTTCGATAAGATTGGATGATAACCGTGGATCTCTTCCCTTCATCAGAAATATTTGTTTGAGTATGAGTAACATTTCCTTTCTCTTTCCACCTCCCCCACGCAACGAGCTCCACCGCGACCCTGGGTGGGGACGGGACAGAGAGGCAACAGGGGGATCAGGTGTGTTGACAGAACCCACGCCCTCATCCCTTAATTAGTTTGGCTCCTGATAATTGGATTAGCGTGCTGCTTTATGTTATTGCACCGGAACGATGGCAATATTCCAAAATGATTAGTACATATTCACGAGCACTGATGCATTGCACTACTACTGGGATACGATTATTAATTTCATTTTACTCTTTCCTTCGTATTGGGTAAGGGATTATCTGAGATTTATCATTGGAAGCTTTTTGATTTTGTGCAAAAGGAGGAGTAAACACCATCCAGCCCTACGAGGCAGAGGCGCGGCCTTCTGCGGATGAGCAGGAGGCGAGGTGTGCGGCAGGGAGGAGATGAGGCACGAGCGAGGTGGATCAGTCAGGCTGCGGCGCCACACGGTGAAGGAGCGCCGTGCCCGCGTCTCGGAACGGTGGGTCGCAGGTCTCGGGGCATTGGTGGGGGGAGTGATGGGTGTGATGGGTGACCGGCTTGAGGAACACTGATTTAGTTGTATGTGAGGTTGTGCTTGTGAAAACATCTGTGGCTTTGGAAGGTGTCAGTGCATAACATCTGTTGGGAATAATATTTTGCAGTGAAGGCCATGACCCATCGTGCTTAATTAGAATCCTTCGTCTGTATTTTCGAAAAAAAAAAAAAATCATATCTTGGTGAGGTGAAGGCCAGTGGGGAGTGACGGTCCCAGGTACGGAGGCCACCTGGGGAGGGTGTTGGAATGGCCGCGACATTCTTTTGTTATTCCTGCGCCGTTGCTGTGCGCCAAAACAATATTATATTTCATTATTACCTTCAATAAATCTTTAACTTGAAATTCACATTTTAGAGAAAAAATAAAGGAACTGTATTATTTACTATGTGTAATTTAACAGATTATAACATTTCGATTCATTGCAACAAATGTGACGTCTTCTCGCTTCTTATCATAACGCATAGTTTAAGTGACCAATGAATTAATTTCTGGTCCTTCTCTGTATGACCAGTGAGTGAGCCTTGCATGTGACGACCAGCGACGCAGCACCACCAGCACCAAGCACCAGCAAGAGGCGACGCTGACAGCTCGGCAGTGAAACCTAACATGGCCGGCTACCTCGCCCTCAGGTCCATGGAAGAGAACGGTAAGTCTCGATATTTTGCTTTCCAGGCTCTGTTACCCTGCAGGCTGGGCACAGGAACACTGCCTCGCCAACAGGAACGCTTAAATTGTGTGAGGTTAGTGTCTGGACCAAAAGTAAATCAGAAGTGAGCGATAATGCAAAATGACGTCTGCCACGTCACTAGACGATACTCTAGCCAGTATGTCAGTGAATTCCGCAGTTCTATTCCGCATAAAAATTTCTTTCTGACCCCCTGGGTGAGTGTCACAGTACATGTATGAGTCGGATTAGTGAAGTGACTCTCATTCCTAAGAAAAAATCAAACACACAAACAAATTATCGACCAGCGACGCATGTGACTTCCATTAAAGATGAACGCAGCAGATTTTTCGCTTGGTACTAGTTATTAATTTGTGTGGGAGCGATCAGAAGTGTCACGGCTCACTAGAAAATGCAGAATATTTACGAAACAGTGATAAGGAGAAAGTATGTCTTCAAACAATGACATTCTGCTTGACGAGGACCGCACCGCCTATAGTCACACATTCCTTCCCATCATTCTCGGAAGTCGTTGGGCTGTGGCTGGAGCTTGGGCAGTGCTACTATTACTACTACTACTAAAATTATCCCTTAGTGCAGTGAGGACCAGTAGCCCCCGTTACAGATCCGCCTGCCGTGCCCAGTGTCTGCCTCCACTCACTCCATTTGCTTGGTACGAGTTTTTCCCCAAGTCAGTCTATAGTCTACGGGTTTTGCACATCACTATAGAAGTTCAGTACCACCACCATCACCATCACCACTACCACTACCTTAAACGGACAGTCGATGTTGTCTATTCGTGTAGCTTTTATCTCTCTCTCTCTCTCTCTCTCTCTCTCTCTCTCTCTCTCTCTCTCTCTCTCTCTCTCTCTCTCTCTCACACACACACACACACACACAGGATTGAAATAAGTGCTACAGGATTCAGAAATAGACGCAATTAAGTATTTTGGTCTTGAGATGGAAGAAATATTTTGTGGGCAGAAGTGTTGTCATCCTGGGTGTGTGTGGCTAAGGATGGCAGGATGTGTGTGTGTGTGTGTGTGTGTGTGTGTGTGTGTGTGTGTGTGTGTGTGAGAGAGACAGGATGCGATGTATGGAGAGAGAGAGAGAGAGAGAGAGAGAGAGAGAGAGAGAGAGAGAGAGAGAGAGAGAGAGAGAGAGAGAGAGATTTTGCTTTGTTTTTAAATGATGATGATGCTAATAAAAATAATAATGATAATAATACACCATCATCATCATCATCATCATCATCATCATCACCATCACTTCTGCTATTTCTTTTTGGTATTATGAATTATGCACTAGTACGGGTATCGTCACTATAAATACTATCATCATTAATGTATTTGCTTATTTCCCTGTCATATCACAACGACAACATGTATTCTTACAGTGATCAAAAGATGGAGAAAAACTAGTAGCAATTTTGGTGGCCAGCCTCTATAGGTACCATTACAGGGACTGCCACGTGTACCCCTGATGGCTTTTTGCAGCTTCCCTTATTTTCTTATGTTCTTATGTTCTTATTAAGAGTGAGAATGATGATCTGGCCAACTAGTGAAACAGAAAGAAGGACGAAAAAAGTAAAGAAACCTAATTATTCAGTTCAATTAGATGTAATTTTCAAGATAAGATTGGTTGTACCTTGAGTAGTGAATAATGCGAGTTGGTAAAGCTTTTTGGTTCGGAACATTACCAAAAAACGGTGAAATCGGGCCTCAGAGTCGGGCTGTGGTGTGGGTATGTGTGAATACAACTTTACACCACGCTCGCCGCATAGGAAATAGTATGGTGTAATGAGCTTCTTTTGTTAATCATACTGTTCTAGGAAAATATACCATGTTTAGAAAATGAAAAACGGCCTTGCCCACACTGCTGCCCCTCAGACACACACACACACACACACACACACACACACACACACACACACACACACACACACACACACACACACACACACACACACACACACACACACACGACTGCCTGACTGACGAATGGTGGTAGTGGTGATGGAGTAGTGACGTGATAACAACACACTGGCAGCAACGGCAGTGATTTAGTAGAGCAAAAATGATGGGGAAAAAAGCGGTTTGTTTACACTGGGATGATAAAATGAGCGTTTACTTCCACAACAGCAACAGCAGCAGCAGCAATAACAACAACAACAATACACGGGATGATAGGAACACCATTGATTTCGTATAACAGACATGATGGGAGAAAAAGCGGTTTGTTAACACTGGGATGATAACATGAGCGTTTACTTCCGCAACGACAACAGCAACAAGAACAGAAACAGCAAGAACTAAGAGCAGCGAGTAACAAGGCTCCCGTAACTCTATCCGCCCGTCAACCGTACATCAATTAAGCTGAGTGAATATCTCCTTTCCCTGCCTTGCTGTGCCGTGCCTCTCGCCCTCCTGATGTAAACCTACGTGCACCTCGACCAGTTTCTTCTCGTAAGCTTCCATTAAGGCAGCCTAGCCCCGCCTCGCCCCGCGTCCATCTCCACCAATAAAGGCTCCATTAGCAGGGGATGCCGAAATGGAGAGCTGCCGAGGTGGTGAGCGATGGGGTGCGAGGCGACGAGAGAGAGAGAGAGAGAGAGAGAGAGAGAGAGAGAGAGAGAGAGAGAGAGAGAGAGAGAGAGAGAGAGAGAGAGAGAGAGAGAGAGAGAGAGAGAGAGAGAGAGAGAGAGAGAGAGAGAGAGAGAGAGAGAGAGATGAAAAGTCTACGGGGTTTACTATTATCTTTTTGTTCTTCTCTGTGATAATTTGTACAATAAAACATCTCTGCGCCGCCTACACTATTTTCAAAAGGCTTTAGTTGAAGTTAAACGGGCTTTCAATTTTTTTTTTTTGTTGATCCAGTGACAGATTGAGAACATCTCTACATTACTGAGTGGAGAAACACTCTTGAGAACCCTGCTAATCGTCTCTGTGGCCTTTGAAAACAATCGTGGTGACAGAGCAAACCGTTTCTGAAAATTACTCGATCCCTCACTTCAGTTACAGCTTTACTGATACAACCAACGCTGTATACCTTCTTCAGCGCTACCAGTAATGATAACAATAGCAATAACGAGTGCGGTTACTACTTCTACTACTACTACTACTACTACTACTACTACTACTTCTTTTCTTCTTGCTCTTCTCCTACTTATCCTTCCATTATTACTAGAAGAACATCAACAATAATAGAAACAGCAGCAACTATAATATCTGAAACCAGGCAGCACAGTAAGACAGCTCCAATAAACACGCTCACAAAAAGATTATAGAGATACATACAATGAACGATGACTTCACTTTTTTTTTCTTGCAACCTGAAGACGAACTTCCCCTGTCTCCCTTCCTCCTACCTCCATCGCTGTCTGTCTCTCTTGCTCCTAGATACGAGTTAAACTAACAGTGTACGATAATTTGATATCCTCGTACGAAAAAAAAAAAAAAGCAATCCATGAAAGAGGTGAAGCTTTCGAACCTTTCCTATCTTACAGTAATGATAATAAAAATAATAATAATAATAATAATAATAATAATAATAATAATAATAATAATAATAATAGTAATAATAAATATTGAAAGTGTGAAGGGAAGACGGCATCTGAAAACGTTTCACCGTCATGTCATGAATCAACTCCATCACGTGATCGCCTGACTCCATTTCAACAGGAAGAGCCTCGGGCTGTCATTATCAAAGACGCGAGTGGCAATTATCGTTAGTCTTCTTCGTGTGTCCGGCGCGTGCTCGGTTGGCGGCCACGGCGGCGGGTCACGCAGGCACGGGCGGTCGCGGCCTGGAAAAGAACAGCAGCGGGAGGTGACGAATGTTTTCCCACTACTGCTACTGTCAAAGAAAATGGGAGGGGTGGGAGGTGTGGAAAAACAAGAACAGTATATCGATCAGCAAATGAGGCAAGATATATCGAGGTGGCATTTTATATTCTCTCTCTCTCTCTCTCTCTCTCTCTCTCTCTCTCTCTCGTTCTATTGTGTCACTGTCCGAGTTGCCTGTCTGTTCTTTATATACGTTTCCTTATGTTGCATCTTGTCCTTCACGCCTGCCAGTCTGTCTGTCTGACTGTTTGTCATGGCAGTCTGTACGAAGAAAGGAAAAGTAGCAGTAGTAGTAGTAGTAGTAGTAGTAGTAGTAGTAGTAGTAGTAGGAGGAGGAGGAGGAGGAGGAGGAGGAGGAGGAGGAGGGGAGGAGGAAGCGACACGCGGCCCGCCAATAACTTCTTTCTATCTGATACTAAGAAGCAGAAAGCTGAACAGGACACGCAGACAGGACAATATTAATGACAGCAACACACTCACTCTTCATTCTTCCCAGAGAGAGAGAGAGAGAGAGAGAGAGAGAGAGAGAGAGAGAGAGAGAATAGAAAGATAACTAATCCTGATTTTCCTTATTCGTTATTAATATATTTGCATTTTTACAGGATTGAGTCAAGACAGATGTTTCTTTAGATTTATAGTATATGAATGTACTGTTTACAAGCACCTCTTCCATATATCTATTGCACTATTAGGAGAGCTGTATTTTTGTTGGTTTTCATATCACGCTTCATGCCTGCTTCCCTTAACGCTTTCGCTACCAGACCTTCTTCTTGAGTTTAATTAAATGGCTTGGTGTAAGTTTAACATACAGCTTAGGGGCATTTGTTGTTGTTATTGTTCGTGGTAGTGGTGGTGGTGGTAGAGGTGGTGGTGGTGGTGGTGATGTTATTGTTCTCCTCCTTCTTCCTCATTAGCTTGTCTTTATATCGTCATTCTGTCACCATTTAGTACTCAAGGGGTTAATGTGTATGTGTGTGTGTGTGTGTGTGTGTGTGTGTGTGTGTGTGTGTGTGTGTGTGTGTGTGTCATCGTTGCTCGGATGTCAGGGGTGTTGGTGGTATTCGTGGAATGATGTGGATCTCATATTACACCGTGGTTAACCTCTCTCTCTCTCTCTCTCTCTCTCTCTCTCTCTCTCTCTCTCTCTCTCTCTCTCTCTCTCTCTGCTCAAATTCTTATATTCTGTACGATTTCACAACTCAAAATTCATTACTCTGTTCATGGATGTATATTTGTATAAATGTATGTATGCATGTATGTATGTATATATGTATGTATGTATGTATGTATGTATGTATACTTAGAACCTATCACACTATCGGTTCCCACACTATCGGTTCCCACACTATCGGTTCCACATTTACGGTTCCTGGTACTTTCAAACTCTGCCTTTTATCCCATTGCATTAAATCCCTCCTCCTCCTCTTCTTCTTCCTCGCCCTCCTTCCTCTGCTCCTTTTACCATCATTCTTCCTCCTCCCTCTCCTCCCTCCCATACTTTTTTTCCTTCCCTCATCCCTTCCCTTCGGCGGAAACTTTTAACTTATCCAGAGTCATAACGAAAAAAACGACAGGTCAGGAAGAAAAGTTTTGATAAACGAGAGCGTTTCTTGGGTTGGGTTCCTTTTGATTCTTTCGTTAGAGGAAGGAGAAGGAGGAGGAGAAAGAGAAGAGATGATAACCTGAAACTAGTAGATAAAAAACTAGTAGATAAAAAAGGAGCAAGGAAAAAGAAAGTAATTACAGGAAAGAAGATAAATGAGTAAGAAGATGAATAGAAAATAATAGGAGGAGGAAAAGGAAGAGAAGGAGAAGCAGTAAGAGCTGATAAACAATGCGAAAAATGGGAAAAGGAAGAGAGTAAGTATGGAAATAATAACAAAAATCGGAGAAAAGGAGAGTAGTAGTAGTAGTAGTAGTAGTAGTAGTAGTAGGAGGAGGAGGAGGAGGAGGAGGAGGAGGAGGAGGAGGAGGAGGAAGAGGAGGAAGAGGAGGAAGAGGTGGAGGAGGAGGAGGACAAGAAATATGATAAATAACAATAAAAAAAAAGAAAGAAATACAAGCAAGAAAATACAGCAAGAAATACAAGCAAGTAAACAGAAAAAGAAAATGAAAAATGAAAAAAAAGACGAGAAGGGAAAGAGGAGGAGGAGGAAAAGAAGGAGGTGGTGGAGAAGGAGGAGGAGGAGGAGGAGGAGGAGGAGGAGGAGGAGGAGGAGGAGGAGGAGGAGGAGGAGGATTAAAAGAAGAGGACGAGGATGGACCCAGAAGAGGCCAAAGGTATTCAATGTACATTAGATATGGCGCAGAATTTTGTCAGTCATCCAACACGCAATGAAGGAAAAAGTGTGTCTGTGTGTGTGTGTGTGTGTGTGTGTGTGTCGACTTCTATATTTGTATATGTGATGATGAAGTGATGGTGGTGGTGATGGTGGTGAACATACTTCCCCTCTCTCTCTCTCTCTCTCTCTCTCTCTCTCTCTCTCTCTCTCTCTCTCTCTCTCTCTCTCTCTCTCTCTCTCTCGGCTCGCTCTTTCTTCGGCGCGACGGAAAACCAGAACACATACACACACACACACACACACACACACACACACGAACTCTCTCTCTCTCTCTCTCTCTCTCTCTCTCTCTCTCTCTCTCTCTCTCTCTCTCTCTCTCTCTCTCTCTCTCTCTCTCTTTCTCAGTGGCCTTGGGGAGATAATGAGGTGATAAAAATAAATAAACTTGTAGTGTGTCTAGAACCGTAAATGTTAAAAGACTGAAGAAACTCCGGCTTTCGTATTAATACTCTCTCTCTCTCTCTCTCTCTCTCTCTCTCTCTCTCTCTCTCTCTCTCTCTCTCTCTCTCCGTGATGGACATTATTACTGTGGATTCGAAAGTGACCATAAGCAAACATACACACACACACACACACACACACACACACACACACACAGAGAGAGAGAGAGAGAGAGAGAGAGAGAGAGAGAGAGAGAGAGAGAGAGAGAGAGAGAGAGAGAGAGAGAGAGAGAGAGAGAGAGAGAGAGAGAGCACCAAACACTACCAGGAAGTTTTCAATCTTGCACTGTATGAGAGAGAGAGAGAGAGAGAGAGAGAGAGAGAGAGAGAGAGAGAGAGAGAGAGAGAGAGAGAGAGAGAGAGAGAGAGAGAGAGAGAGAGAGAGAGAGAGAGAGAGAGAGAAATGAACTTCTCTCCCTTTCCTTTCTTCCCTTATTCCCTTCCTGCTCCCTTCCCTTCCTCCTTTCTTCCTCCCTCTTTCCTTCCCCCTTCCTTCCTCCTTCCCTCCTTTCCTCCCTCCCTCCCACTGACATATCAATAACTGGTAGAGACACGGGAGAAAAAGGGAGGAAACTATCTCAAATGTATTATTTGGAGAGAGAGAGAGAGAGAGAGAGAGAGAGAGAGAGAGAGAGAGAGAGAGAGAGAGAGAGAGAGAGAGAGAGAGAGAGAGAGAGCTTTGTAAGGATTGGTAAACATTTCAAGTAGGTATTTTCAATTCAAGAGTACAGTAAGACAGACAGACAGACAGACAGACAGACACACGCAGGAAGACAAGATAGCGACAGGCATACATACAGACAGGTACTTAGGCAAAGATAATAGATACTTGTGGAGAGAGAGAGAGAGAGAGAGAGAGAGAGAGAGAGAGAGAGAGAGAGAGAGAGAGAGAGAGAGAGAGAGAGAGAGAGAGAGAGAGAGAGAGAAGGAAGGAAGATATTTAGAAAGAAATGGAAGTTACAGAGAAGTAATGAAGGAGAAACACACTCACACACACACACACACACACACACACACACACACACACACACACACACACACAGAGAGAGAGAGAGAGAGAGAGAGAGAGAGAGAGAGAGAGAGAGAGAGAGAGAGAGAGAGAGAGAGAGAGAGAGAGAGAGAGAGATAAGAGGGAGGGGAGGAGAGAGGAAGAGGCGGAGAGATATTAGTGCTGACAAAGCCTCTTCCCTCCCTTTGCTCATTTGAGAGAGAGAGAGAGAGAGAGAGAGAGAGAGAGAGAGAGAGAGAGAGAGAGAGAGAGAGAGAGAGAGAGAGAGAGAGAGAGAGAGAGAGAGAGAGAGAGAGAGGAAATGAAGATCTACGTTATATGCAAGAGTAAACTTTATTTTTCGCCTCTTGATTCGCACCCTTGTAACTTCCCTCCCTCCCTCCCTCCCTCCCTCCCAGTGTCTCCCTTCCCCTTCTATTCCTCTTCCCATCCTTTCCCTCCCCTCTCCCTCCCTCCCTCAGCTACCGTGGCCAAATTGCTGTCAGAGTTTTACCCCCTTTGCTTCTTTGCTTCCCCTTTTGTTTGTATTAACAGTACTGTTATAGAAATGGTTCGCGTGGATAAATGGAAAGTGGAGGCAATTGGAGTTTGTTTTGTCTTTTCTAAGCAACGGAATCATTGAAAAGACTAGAGTAAGACTTAGTTTAAAAAGTTATAGGGGATTATGGGAAATACGTGTACGTAACACTGAAGGGTTATTCATGACAGCCTTGCTAAGAGTTGGGGTTGATGTCAGTGTTGCTCTGTATCGTACTTAACAGTTGGCTGATAAGGAAAAAGAGGATAATTATCGTACTTTTGATCTTTATTCTCAAACGTTTCAGTCTTATCTCGACATGTTATAATGTAGCTGGCTCCAGTGGATGTTATCAGAGTTCACAAGTGTGTTATCTAGTGTTTCTAGATAACGCACATGTTTCTAGTGATCGTTTAGCAAGAATTCTGCATAATCAATGGAGAAACAAGGAATTATCCTGAGAACCTGACTGATTAGCTCTATAAGGAATTCAGATACGGGCGCTGATATGACTTGTCTGTTTTCCTGTGTCTGCTTGATAGTGAAAAGCATTACCGGTCAACACGGCAAAGATTGTCACGGTCTGAGTACAAAGACGGCACGTACTTGTAATGCTCGCTGTCTGTACCACGCACCCGAAACCAGTAGTGCTACATGAGGTGCACGGTGCAACAAAGAACCTTATTCTGAAACGCTTCTCCCCGCACCTCCACTATGCTTTCAAAAGGCTGTAGTTGAAATAACACGGGTTGTTTTCAAGAGTGTTTTTATGGTTCTAGTGACAGATTAGCAAAATTTCTATATTATTAACAGGAGAAACACTTTTGAAAACTCAGCTAATCTGTGGTCTGTGATCTTGGAAAATAATCGTGGTGAGAGAGAGAGAGAGAGAGAGAGAGAGAGAGAGAGAGAGAGAGAGAGAGAGAGAGAGAGAGAGAGAGAGAGAGAGAGAGAGAGCAGAGCCTTTCTGAATATGGGCGAAATAACAATGAATGCGTTACTCAAACAAAGCGTGCGACACCCAAGAGACACAGACACAGCACGAGAAGATTATCACCACGCCAGACGTGCGCTATTCCTTATTTTCATAATTATTTATCATTTCTTCGGATTTACTTTTGGCAAAGAGAGAATTACTGAAATTTTCTCAGTATCCTTGTTGAGTGATGTTGCTTTTAGCTTTAAATTGTACCTGATTGGTGTAGAGGCCCGAGGCAGACAGACAGGCAGACCCAGCGAGCTTAGAAATATAGACAGTTCGGCGTGGAGTGGCGTGGCGTGGCGCGGTGCCCAGGGAACCCCCGTGCACTCATTACAGTCCTCATTCCATAGCCTCACAGCGAGCGGCCACGGCTAATGGGGCATGAAGAAACTGCTACTACTACTACTACTACTACTACTGCTGCTGCTGCTGCTCATTAACTCCTGCCGTGAAGAGGGTGCAGAAGACCATCTCCTTTCCTGAACGCGACTACACACGACCCCCAACGCACCACTCCACATACACGACCCTTCCAACACATGACTCCGTACAAAACAAAGCCCGTATTTCGAAATGCTTTGTTCTCTCCCCACGACTATTTTCCAGGGCCACAGAGACGATTAGCCGGGTTCTAAAGAGCGTTTCTCTTGTTCATAATGTAGAAGTGTTGTTAATTTGTCACTAGAACCATAGAAACACCCTTAAAAGCTCGTGCAACTTCAACTAGTAGTGGCTTTTGAAAGTAATAGAGATACGGCCAGAAGTGTCCCAACACACAACGTCCATCATACAACTTCCTACACACACACACACACACACACACACACACACACACACACACACACACATACACACAACCGAACGCAGAGCCTGCAGCACTCGACCCTCGTCACTCCGTCAGTCCACCAGAGGGTCCATTTTATACGGACGGAAAAGAAAATATATGAAGGGAAGTAATGGCGGAATCATCTTTTCTGGCGAGGTTAATTGGTTGGTCGTATCTTCCCTTGATTTATAGAGCGATTAGGCTACGGCTGATCTCTCTCTCTCTCTCTCTCTCTCTCTCTCTCTCTCTCTCTCTCTCTCTCTCTCTCTCTCTCTCTCTCTCTCTAATCGAACAAACTCACAAAAATCAAGCTCCTGCACATATTAATCCTAACACTTTTCTCTATAATAACTAAATTAACACACAGGAAAAAAACAATAACTAAATGATACTGATGATAAATATACTCTGGATATTAACGTGACTTGTCTTTTCACCGGCGACGTTGAGGTGCTTTCATGAGTGAGCCACCCGTGCACTTTCAGGGGGAGTGTTTCGTGTCAGTGGGGGTGAGGTGGCAGGGACGGCAGCGGAGGGGCGTGGCTGCGGGAACCTGGTGCACGCTATCTAACCTACGTAATGGGAGGGATTTATTGTTTCCTTCCCGCATCTCTTGTTTATCCTTCCTTGATCGATAGATATAGAGTTAGAGAAGATGGTATAGGCTTGGAAACATTAGTAAAGTCTCTGTTACGTGTCAGGTTGCTTGATTTCGTTGCTGTTAACTAATGTATGAGAAAGGGGAAGGAGTTGAATGTCGAGGCAAAGAGCAATTTAGGTTACTCGCGCTAAACGTGCCCTTTGCCCGTCTATTAGTCGACAACTTACTTGCTTACGTGAATAAATGAGGCAGTAATTGTGATTCACTGATTATATGCTTCTATCGCTCCTACTACTACTACTACTACTACTACTACTACTACTACTACTACTACTACTATGCTGCCACTACAGTCTGCGGTGGTGCGTGGCCGCTATTCATTTATCAACGCATCTTTCACCTCTCAAACCCTCCCTAGAGAATCCCTCACCCGTGTCATACAAGCTAACACCTTCTCAGTATTCAAGGGAGCGTCTGTAGCACCTCAAGCTTCCGCCTCTTGTGTGTGTCGCTTCCCCGCCCCTCAGCACCGAGTTTTACAGAGTCGCTTCACACTCAACCGTCTCCCTTATCTTGCGAAGTCCACATATGGTTATTTCCTTCCCTTCACCTTCTTCCGCTCTCTCTGCCTCCCCTCCACCGCTTCCTCGTAAAACAGTAAAGTTCTGCCGACGTTTGCACAGCGTTAGCCATTTCCAGTAGTGGTGTGTGTGTGTGTGTGTGTGTGTGTGTGTGTGTGTGTGTGTGTGTGTGTGTGTGTGTGTGTGTGTGTGTGTGTGTGTGTGTAGGATTTCCCCTTTGTGAGCGGCCAGGTGTCAGTGAGATAATTAATTAGGTTTAAGGGGTTAATGAAGATCCCAGCTCTCTCTCTCTCTCTCTCTCTCTCTCTCTCTCTCTCTCTCTCTCTCTCTCTCTCTCTCTCTCTCTCTCTCTCTCTCTCTCTCTCTCTCTCTCTCTTTCTCAATCTGTGTACAGAAGCCCCACGCTCTCCGTAATCTCGACACTGACACTGAAACACGATTCTCTCCTTCCCTCCCTCCTTCTCTCCCTCCCTTCCTCCCTTCCTCCCTTCCTTCCTTCCTTCCTCCCTGCCTACTTCTCTCTCTCTTCCCTCCACTGCTTCATCGCTACTTCTGCTTCTGATTCCTGTCTACTTTCCTCTTCTCCCTTCTCCCTCCTCCCTCCCTCTCTCCCTCCCTCCCTTCTTTCCTTCCGTCCTACCTTCCTCTTTCCTTAACCTCATCTCTCTCTCTCTCTCTCTCTCTCTCTCTCTCTCTCTCTCTCTCTCTCTCTCTCTCTCTCTCTCTCTCTCTCTCTCTCTCTCTCTCTCTCTCTCTCTCTCTTTCACAGTTCATTGGTCCCAGTCGAAATTAAATATGTAAATATGTAAACGAGTATTTTCTTCCTGAGAGAGAGAGAGAGAGAGAGAGAGAGAGAGAGAGAGAGAGAGAGAGAGAGAGAGAGAGAGAGAGAGAGAGAGAGAGAGAGAGAGAGTATCCCCTCACGCTACCATTACCTTGATTACTTGCTGGTACGAGTACTTCTCTTCCTCTTCCTTCTCTCCTCCTCCTCCTCCTCCTCCTCCTTTTCCTCATCCGCATCTTTCTATTCCTTTTTCTCTCCATCCTCTTTCTCTTACTGACCTTCCTCCTCCTCCTCCTCCTCCTCCTCCTCCTCCTCTCCGTAACATCTCTCTGCTGTTCATCCCGAAGGTAAGCTTAACATAGTTTAGCATGTAATGAGGCCGCTGGGTAAGGGTTGGATGGACACACATTAAATATTCTCTCCTTCCCCTCTTGCTTTCCACTTCACGGTCTGCCTAGCGCTGGACAGACTGGGAATGAATAGTTTATGCCGTGGTTCCCCTCATATCGTGCAGGACGTCAGTATTTCATTGCTCAAGTCTATTAAATAAGTCAATTTCGTGTTATATATACATTTTTTTTTCTTTCTCTCTCTCCTTCTCTCTCTTTTTCTCTGTCGCGTGCATGTTTTCCCTCGGCAGTGATTAAGTTTCCGTGCTGTATGTGTGTGTGTGTGTGTGTTAAGAGGGGACAACTTTGTTTTCACGTGATTTCATTCGAGGGGATAAAAACTTTTGCGAAGCACGAACGAAATTTAATCCACAAAAGAGCATACGTTACTTTGACTTTCCAGTCGGGCAACGAGCGAAGGGGAAAAACGTGAGGTAGTAGTAGTAGTAGTAGTAGTAGTAGTAGTAGTAGTATTTGTTATTGTTGTCATTGTGAGCAAACTCCAGAGCCTTGTGAGCTTCTACCCCCACAAACTTGGCAACTGATGTAAAATTCATGAGCCTACTTTCCGCTTGGGGTGGTGAATAAGCAATGTGTGTGTGACACCGCTGCCATTTGTTGGGGCAGACCGACCCGACTCCTTCTTAGGGTGAGTAAGCAGATCCAAGTCACCATGGTTTATGCAGCGGCTGACATTCTACGTGGGAAAGTAACAGGTGTTGAGGGAGCACGTATCGACTGCCCGCCGCGCTGCCTGCCTCCCTCCCGCCACCCGCTAAGCCGATGGAAACACCTATCTGACCGGCCTCGCATTTTATAGAACCATATTCGGAAACACTTCTGCGTCGCACCTCCACTACATTCAACAGACGCTAGCAGAAGTGACACGGGTTTTAAGGGTGTTTTTATAGTTTTAGTGACAGATTATCGAGATTTCTATATTATTAACAGGAAAAAAACATTCTTCAGAACCCAGCGTATCATCTCTGTGGCCTTGGAAAACAGTCTTACTGAGAGGGCAGTGTTTCTGAATACGGGCCTTTTAAATGCGTTATGGTCTCATAAGAACTATTTTCAAATGCCGTGTAGATGATTCTCGGGGAAAATATTCTCATCAATAATGGAATTTTCTCGTTGGATTACCATTAGAATTATGAAGGCACCCCTGGAATTAATTTGCGCTGGAGCCCCCTAAAAGTTGTAGAGATAAGGCATTGAAATGTTTGAGAGTCCGGTTCCCCTGGGTCTGAGATCGCCCCGCACCTCAATATATCTCCGTGGCCTTCAGGAAACACTAATTCTTATGTCGAGCAGCATGAAACTACCTGTTACTGTATACTCGTACCACGTTCTGGATCTATATTAGCAAGTCATGGTTATCTGGTTATACAAATGGCCTATTATGTTAATGAAACTAAGAGATGAAAATTTGACAGGAGGCTGGAAGAAAGAGAGACTGAGAAAAAAAAAAAAATGCGAGAGAAAGGCAGTAATGCATTGAGAGGGATGATGCAAGTGTAGTGAAGACGGATATGAAAATAGTGAAGAGAGAGAGAGAGAGAGAGAGAGAGAGAGAGAGAGAGAGAGAGAGAGAGAGAGAGAGAGAGAGAGCGTATCAAGTACCAGTATCATCACCTCCAAGTAAGGAGACGAAGGTTCAGAGAGGGAGAGAACATGTGTCTGCAGGAAGCCTAAGAATACTCACTCATAACTCAACATTGTACAGATCGCTTACAGTACACAATATAATTACACGATATTTTCTTTTGGTATCATATATATACACATTATTTTCCTATTTATAGTAGTCAGTTTAGGAGAGGTTACTGACGCAGGGATAGGAGAGGGGAAAGCAGTGTGTCTGAGATTGCGGTCTGCCTCTCCCTGTCCTCTATCAGTCACCGGAAACAGAATTACTGTTACAGCCTCTAAAGACATGCAAATCAGCAAGGATCTAAAAAGATTTCTACATTTGCATATCCTCCATTGCCTCTTTCCTACTTCCCCTTCCTCTTCTTCCTCCTCCTTTGTCGCCGCCCGCCCGTCACATCGCTTCAGTTGATACGTTCGCTAATTACTTTCTTTATTTTCCTGATCACTGCAGTCTGCCGGTGATCTCTCCTCCTTCCCTTCAGTTTTCTTATTCTTTACATTATCTATTAGCTATTCTCATTTTTTTCTCCCATTTCGTTATTTCTTTCGTCTTTCATCTCTCTCTCTCTCTCTCTCTCTCTCTCTCTCTCTCTCTCTCTCTCTCTCTCTCATTACCTACAAGTGCTTATTTTTTTTACAGCCGGGACACACACACACACACATACACACACACACACACACACACACACACACACACACACACACACACACACACACACGCTTAAAAAAGACAAAAATAGATAACTTAACCACTGTAGACAAATGTAGTAGTTACCCCTATTGTACTTCACGCTTTCTTTCAGGGAAGACCACGCAGGGGGAGGCGGCGCAGCGGGAGAGGAGGAGGATCATTTTAAACAGGAGTTGCTCGTCGCGGTGCAAACAGGTTAGTAAGTCTCTCCTGTCGTGACTCTGCGGGTCCTGTATGCTGTAATCATCTGAAATGTTATTTACCTTCTTCTATCGAATATGTAAGTATGTGTGCTTTTGATATTCGTACTTAAGAAAAAAAAAGTAATGTTTCTTGATCTCTCTTAACTCCTAAATTCAATATAGTCACATGTTGTGAGATACAATCAATGCTATTGATGATTAACGTGTTATATCCATGTTTAATTTAACTATCTCTCTCTCTCTCTCTCTCTCTCTCTCTCTCTACGTATATCAGTAGACTGTCGGTAGATAGTTATATTTTCAGACTAAAGAAGTAAAAAAGTGCATACACTTTATGCAAATAACACTGCAGCATCAATATTCTTCCTATCCAAAGATCAGTGATGAAAGAGAATGGTAACCAATTTCTGAATCAACATGAGTCTTGCTGCTCCCAGGTGCAGTGCATTATTCGGATAGTGTGCTGCACTGATGATGCCTAGACTCCTAGCCACTTTCTGCCTTGTGCACTTACAGCTTTGATTTATCTATCAGGTGATGAGGAAAAGTTGCGCCACGCCCTTAAGCATCTACCACCGAAGGCTGTCAACCACGTGTTCCCTCACCCAGTGTCCGCCACAGCCCTGCATGTGGCCACCCAGAACAACTCATTTGAACTGGTCAAGGCGCTGCTGGAGGTGCCCGCTGACACTGGTGCCCGGGTATGTGCTTCTCACAGTTTACGTGGTCTGACAGATGGTGACACATCATGCAAAACTTTCAACACACACACACACATACACACACACACACACACACACACATACAGAGAGAGAGAGAGAGAGAGAGAGAGAGAGAGAGAGAGAGAGAGAGAGAGAGAGAGAGAGAGAGAGAGAGAGAGAGAGAGAGAGAGAGAGAGAAATTGCTTTACATAGTATTGTATTCCATACTGTAATCCTGTAACTAAAATCAATTTATAATCAAGTAATCATGTACATTACCTAGTTCCATTAAGTATATAGCACTATTCACATGCTGATTGCACTATCAGTTCATAATTAATGCATATATTTTGGTTTCACATTCAGGATGACAGTTATTGTATGTACAATATGTACCTCTTTTCTCTTTTAATTTTATATTCTTATAAACTTAATTTTGGCAGGACTGGAGAGGCAAGAAGTACTGCCCACTGCACTATGCTGCCCACAATGGCAATGTGGAGGTACTGGAGGCACTGCTGAAGGCTGGTGCCGACCCCAATGCAAAGGAAGGTGAGTTTGGCCGTACATCCCTTCATATTCTGGCCAATCGCTGGAAGAACAATGAAGATTCTTACAAGGCTTGTCTGGATGCTCTTTTGTCCTGTAAGAGAATCAAAGTGGATGCCCTTGATAGCAGCAAGGCCACACCCCTCTTCATGGCTGCCACCAAAGGTTGGGAGTACATGGTGAGGAAACTCATCAATATGGGAGCCAATATAAATGCAGCTGTGGGGAACAAAACTGCTTCTGATGTGATTAAAAAGAAGTTCAATGACTTGCTAGACACAATTGACTTTTCAGTAATTCAAAAACCAAAAAGATATTTCAGTGATGAACTCTATGATGCACTGATCAACACAGACTTACAGCTGTTTCAGGAAATTTTGAATGAAATTGACAACTCAGAGGAAAAATCAAAGGTATCAGCACTGGAAGAAGACCATGGGGAATATACACTTTTGCAATATGCTTGTGACAATGGTCTGGCAGATTTTGTTGAAGAGTTACTAAAAAATGGAGCCAATGCAGCCAGGAAGGATGAAACCAGCCTCATGAGCCCTGTATTGTATGCTGCAAGGAATGGTTACCACAAAATCTTGGAAATGCTTCTGAGAACCTTAAAAGAACAGAAGGAACTTGACAAAGGAGTCTTGAGACATAAAGACCTAAGAAAGGAAACTGTTCTTCATAAAGTGATCAAGAGGGAATATGCAGCCAAGCAAGAAGGTGTCAACTACTACATGTGCCTTGAACTCCTTCTTGAGAAAAACGGTACTTAGACCTTGACGCACAGGATGAATTTGGCAACACTGCTTTACATTATGCAGTGCTTTGTGACGATCAGAGCTTTGTTCGCATTCTACTGCTCAATGGTGCTCATCTAGGAATCAGGAATCAGTTTGGCACCTTAGCCATTACCCGTATTCAGGCATCTGTACTTGAAGAGGTACTTAATGACTGCATCAAGTACAAACACAATGTGGCAGACCGTGAGTTTGAAATTATTCTTTACTACAGCATGTTGGCTCCGGCTCAGACATCTCAGCAACCAGAAACAGAATGTCTGAGGTTCCTGAGTGGTTCTCGTAAGCACCGACACCTCTTGCTGCACCCTATCATTGACACTTTCCTCTTCCTTAAGTGGCAAAGGATTCAGAAGTACTACTACTTCAACATTATTGCATATACAATTTTCCTAATACTCCTCACTGCTTACATTCTCTTTTACCATGGAACTTTTGTGCCAGAAACAGAAAATGTAATGAACAATGACACACAAAAACAAAATGTATCATCAGAGAATAGCAGTGATGCACCAGATATGGAAATGTATGACCTTGCCCTAAAATATGTTTTTAAAGCACTTATATTCATCTTTGCTTTGTACATCGCAGTGAGGGAAGGCGTTCAATTCTATGTCTCTTGGAAGCTGTATGTCAAAAGACTGGAAAACTGGCTAGAAATTTCAATAGTTGTTCTCACATGTATTGTACTCTTTATACCAGTGAATGCTGTACATCAGCAGAGTCTTTGTGCCTGGCTGGTACTGTTCTCTTGGACAGAATTCGTGCTACTATTAGGACGTCACCCTTATTTGTCCATTTACATAACCATGTTCACCACTGTCACTTTCAATTTTCTTAAATTCATCATTATGTTTTCCTTCATGATTGTTGCCTTCAGTATCAGTTTCTTTCTAGTTTTCCAGGTACATGATAGCTTCACAACATACTATCAATCTCTCCTGAAGACAATTGCCATGTTCACAGGTGAAATAGAGTACACAGATTTGCCTCTTGCTGCTTTTCCAGTTTCATCACATTTACTGTTTGTTGTGTTTGTGTTCCTCATTGTTCTTGTCCTAATGAATCTTCTCAATGGTCTTGCTGTTAGTGACATTCAGCAGATCCAGCAGGAAGCTGAGATTGTCAGTTACAGCAGTAGGGTGGAGTTAGTCTCATACATTGAGTCTGTGTTTCTGGCCAGTCCCTTGCATCAGATCTTCCCAGGATCCCTCAGATGCTGTGAGGGAGGTGATGAGAAGGATGACTGTTATTTGAGAGCATGTATTGAGTCCCACAACCCAGCCATCAGACTTCTCAACTGGTTGGGTCGACGCACCCTCATGTTCCAGACGTGCCTTCGTAATCCATGGATATCTGTGTACCCGAATCGAGGAAGGGACCGCTGGCACGTCTGTGACTGTCACAGCTTCCATTTAAAGGAGGCTCAGATTGAAGCAGCAAAAGATGTTGTGCTTGAGAAGGAACATGCTGTTGACACCCACCGTCTATCTGGCCTTGAAAATCGCCTTGATGAAGTAATGGCAGCAATATCTTCTCTCACAGACAAAGTTAATAAACATGTCCTTTGTCCTTCCCCAGAGTGACCAAAAGAATCCTCAGATGCCCTTGTTGTAATCAGTGTGTAATTGTTGCCATAAGTCTAATTTCATTACAGCAAGGATTTCAGTAAACACTAAGGAGCTATTTAAAGCAGCCATCTAGATCAAAGTTTGCCTAAATATGTCATGTTTCTTACAACAGTCTGAGTGATTCATGTTCAGTCTGGGTGATTTATATTCTAGAATGTAACTTGTTTTGCAAATCAGATGTTTATTAATGCTGTTGGCAAAGGAACATGGACATATTGTACTGCTTGCTCCTGAAAGTTTTAACATTTCAGCATTGCATTCTAACATGTGTAGAGTAACACTAACATAGTATCATTGACAGAAAGGCTTTCCTTGGATGGCATGTAAATTTACATATTTAATCTCACAGAGCCATTGATTGAGTGTGTTTTGACAATATTTACTCTTAATTTCTCTGTTCAACATTATTATAGTTTTAAATACAATAAGTAGCCAGGTTTGGTGTGTAGCCTACTATAGCACTTATTTGGAAAGGTAATGGTAATGTAGATTTAATTTTTGCCTTATTTGTACTTATATTTTCCTATTAATTGGCATTAAGGCACAATGAAGGGTTGATGTTTGATAGTGTGGCAATATATATATATATATATATATATATATATATATATATATATATATATATATATATATATATATATATATATATATATATATATATATATATATATATATATATATATATATATATATATATATATATATATATATATATATTTTTTTTTTTTTTTTTTTTTTTTTTTTTTTTCTTCATTTAGGGGAGTGGCATGCCTGTGTCCTTCCCTGTTCTAATTGTTCCACTTGACCTACTTTGAGTTGCAATTAAGATGACAAGAGGGTGGATTTGAAATCATCAGGCAACATGAAATCAAAGTAAGCCCCTGGCAGAACTTGAATGTGGATCTTTCTGGTTCTTGTGCTCATATGCCAACCACCTGGTCACTGCCTCTCCTGCTGAGACATTAAAGTTCCTTTCTTTTATCTGCTGGTGTACTTAATTAGCTGTAGTACCTGGGAATTGTGATGGTCACCAGAGGTGCTGGGGTCCATGGAACACAAAATATTTCACAAGGAAGAACAGTAATAGTTATAAAGCCTATTTTCCTGTTAGAATGAACTCATGCTTGCATGACAGTGGTGCATGTATCTTATTTAACTAACAAGCTTTTGTACTCTGCAGAATCAGCTGTGATATTATTAAACTAAATAAACTGAGTGAAACTCACGTTTCACTGTCCCAGTGACATAGCATATGATATACTTGTACCATAGCAACTGAACGTTAGTTCAAAGTCCAGAATGATCGTCAGATCAGGTAATGCTGTGCTGTACTGTGCTGGACAAACATGCAGTGGCTGCTGCTGCTTCATAGTACTATAGTGTTATAGAGAAAATTACTATGAATTAATGTAATGCTATGATGCAAATTATGATTAGAGTATAAATTATTTATGTACTGAATAACTGATAATTCCTCAGGTTCAAATTAAGCCTAAATGTCCTAAGGAGAAAACATACATGTTAAACATAGATATACTTAATAACTGATCATGAGGTTTCTGTAAAAACTGTTATGTGTCATTATAAGTAAAACCTGATGCCAAGTATAAACCTCTGATTATTATGTTTCTGACTGAGGTCCTCAAAGCATTCTGTTTTTATAAGTATATTTTTTCCCTTAAAAAAAATTGTTAATTTCTCTGAGTGAAGATTGCTGATATATAGTGTGTGCTTGCAGGAGGAGTTGGATCATTACTTTATAATAATAATAATCTACTTTTAAACAAAAAAAAACAGAGCCTCTTGTGTGGTACATGCATTAAGTTTGTTTGGTGACACTCAACTTATTTCATACACACTCATACCCTGCTTGTCACCTGAGAAGCTGAAGTTCATGCTGCACTCAGAACACTAAAGATTTTCCACTAATGAGTGAGAGAAGCATGAGGAGAGTGCTTGTGGTGCATTAAAGGTCTCAGCCTTCCTTGAAAATCAACCTGTCATGAGCCCTCTAAGCTTTCTCCAGGAAGGTATAACTGGCAGTTACACGTCTAACATGTGTGGTGGAGTGCATGTGAAAGATACATTACCATGGCCATGCATAATTATACACACTCTGAGCAGTGATTTCACACAGTATAAAAATTCAAGTGTTTCATCTATATCTCAATATAATCATCCTTTATCACATTTGTTGCAAAAAAACATTTGTAGCTACTTCACTGTCCTTACAGTATCCTTATTTATGAATACGGAATATACAAAAACTTAATTTTTTACAAAGACTGACTCGTATTTATCTTATGGATCAAACCAGAAGTAATGAGATGCAGCAAAATTACTCTAATATTTTTGTTTTGTATGAATAAAATCATCTGTCTATTGTCTGATGTTGTTTTGTCTCTGGGGATTCAGGATAAGAATGTTTATGGAGTGGTTACAATAATGTCTATCACTGTCCTTTCTCAGACTGGGTGATGGAACAAATCGATTGTGATTACATCATCTCAGGTGTGTAATCATATGTTGAAATGTTATGCTGCACCATACGAGTGATTGTTGTGCTCTTACTATTGTAAAATTTCTTTACTGAAAATCCTGAATAAGATATCTTATGCTGCCAAAATGTGTGGCAGAGCACACTGACAATATAGGATTCTGAGGAAATCTTGAGTCATGAGTTTGGAAAGAGGATAATTCAACACTCCAGGAAAACTGATGTGTGGAGTACAGTAAAATGTGAGGTGTGACATAGGTTCATACATCATATCTAGGTTATACTGTGTAGTTAAATTCTTGAAGTAATGGAAGTGTAGGTAGCGAATTTGCAATGGATATTAGGTGAATGGTGACAGCTTCCTAGGAACCCTTAACATCTCTTCCAGGAAAGAATTGAATACTTAAACTATATTTTTAGGTCACAGAGAAGAATATATATATATATATATATATATATATATATATATATATATATATATATATATATATATATATATATATATATATATATATATATATATTTGGGAATGGTTGTTATGATCAGTTCATCTATAACTATGTGAGCTTTTTAATTACTTTTATATTACATACATCCTGATAAACATACTGGTTGTGCTGCTTATGAAGGTGTATATTGAACAGTGATGATTACACATAAAAAACAAATAAAAGAACACAAAACAAGATGTTATGATTTAATTACCTTTAAAGTAAAGATAACCATTATGAAACACTGTCCATGTGCTTAATCTGACAGATACTAGATATACAGTAGTAGTAGTAGTAATATTAGTATTAGTAGTATTAGTATTAGTAGTAGTAGTAGTAGTAGTAGTAGTAGCAACAGCAGCAGCAGCAGCAGCAGTAGTGGTAGTGGTGGTGGTAGTAGTAGTAGTAGTAGTAGTAGTAGTAGTAGTAGTAGTAATAGTAGTAGTAGTAGTAGTAGTAGTAGTAGTAGTAGTTGTTGTTGTAGTAGCAGTAGTTGTTGTAGTAGTAGTTCTTCAAACAAGTAATGCAAAAATCAAGGAAAATATTTTTGTAGGATTTCAGATTTTGGAGTGTCTTCAAGATGAAAAGTTTGATGAGTTTGAATGAGAAAAAAATGCATGGCTGTTATTTAAAGAATTTCTGCAAAGACTTCTTATACAAAACACCATATCATAAAACTAAAATTATGATGATGTACAAGATCTTCCAGCTTCTTATGCAGCTTTGGCATGCAATATGAATCTAAAAATCCACTTTTTGAAGTGGCACTTCAATTTTCTCCCCAGCAAATCTAGGGCCAGGCGGTGATAAGCAAGGCAAAAGATTTCACCAGGATTTTGAATATGGGAAAGAGAAATCCTTCAATGCTGGTAAACCATAGTTGAATGTTTAAAGATGAATGAACCATATAACCAGAAAACATACATTTCTATATTTCAGAGGTTTTGTGTAATATCAGCCTTATCTGTGAATGAATTAAATATGCTTAATGTAAAGTTAAATCACTCAGTCATTAAAACCATATCTATTGAAAATGAATAAAAATGCATTGAGATTTAGTGTAGAAAGTAGAGATGTTCCTTGAATTATGGACATTCAAGTTATGAACACCTGGAGATATGAACAAGAATCCCCGTGCCCAAATTCTAATTGTCACTCCACTGCAGGTCCAAATTTGCGGCGCGCCTCCTGCTTAATATCATTCGGCCACTACCAACACCAAATGTAATAAAGGAGAGAGCTGCTATGTTGTTTACACTTCACTTTCAACCTGCTATGGTGGTTTTCGACTTAGGTAGTGATACCCCATCCTTCACCCCCCAAGAAAAAGGCCACACCCACATCTTTTTTCTGATTAGCAGGCACTTTGTCTCTCAACACATAAACCTGAATCATAATAATATATGAGAAGATAGATATAATGCAGATATGTAAAAAAAATATATGAATTTATGTTATATAATATTATATAAACAGTTGATGAATACTCCTATTGATGGTGGGAACTGGTGACCTGACAAGCATCCCTGTGAAAGGTCAGAGCTAGGGCAAAGCTGGCTCCCTCCTTCTCCCCCCTTCTCTCCCTCTCTTTCTCTCAGATTGTTCCAGAGAGAGAGAGAGAGAGAGAGAGAGAGAGAGAGAGAGAGAGAGAGAGAGAGAGAGAGAGAGAGAGAGAGAGAGAGAGAGAGAGAGAGAGAGAGAGAGAGAGAGAGAGAGAGAGAGAGAGAGAGAGAGAGAGAGAGAGAGAGAGAGAGAGAGAGAGAGAGGGGGGGGCAGGTGAGAAAAAGGTGAAAAGGCAATGAGAGAATTGGAATGTGCAAGGAAAGAATGTCAAGAGTGACTATTCTCTTGGAGGAGTTTGTTGGAACAGGTGTCAGATACAGACAGGTAGATAGATGTGGATGAGTGTCCTATAAGAGGGAAGAGTGGTGAGGCTCTTCTGCAGCTTCCATGATTTAATGGAAATTAAAGCTCGCATTAAAGCTCCCGTGGTTTCAGTTTGGCATTCAAAGACATGATTTCTTAATTTCCCACATCACACACATAGGAAATACATGTACTACTCATAAAATCAATATATCAAGTAATGTTTTTATTTCAACTTTGAATTGTACAAGAATTTTTGGCCTTGTATATCACTTATATATAATATGACTGTACAGACTCCATACTCCATAAGCTGCCTTCAACAGTTCCAATGGTAAGCTACCTTCAGATCCTATCCTGTACCTCCTTCCAAATTTATCTTTCATGATCTCACCCATCAGTCCATGTCATTGTTTCCCTATTAATATAATTTTTTCAGGTTCTCTTCCTTAATTTCTTTCAAACTTTAGCAGCCAGGATAGCATGTGTTAATGTCTCACATGCCTCTTCTTTGCATAGATTCCAAACAACTCAGGCCCATGACTTGAATTAGTCTGTGTCTGTCTTTAACCAATGAGCACATATCAAACCAGTGCAACAACACAATCAGATGTCCTCATCACTAAAAAGTGACATGGGAAGATGAGCAATAAGAAATAGGTCTCCTGCATCACTCTTAGCTAAGCAACAATATTATTAACAATATTATAGCTGCAATATAAACCACAAAACTCTTAGATTAGCCATTACCTGTATAAATATCTAATATGTATTATGTATATCCCACAAAATTTAATTCTCTATGGATATAAGAACTGAAACATACTTGTACATATCACATCCTTGCTGTTTGTAATTCCTAATATCAACCTTGTTACACTTTTACAAATTAACTATGTTGTACTGTCTCACATTAAAGTTATGTATTGTCTGTAGGAAATACTTCCTCTTTAAATATCTGAATATAAATTTATGGGGTAATTTTGAGCAACTGTAAAGGCAGCATCAAGAACGGAGTGGAACTGAGGAGTCTGGGGCCTCACCTGATGACCCAAAGACGGTCTCCCGGTTGTCCTCAATGACTATCACTTCATAAGGGTATGAGTCGAGCTGCACATACAGGTACCGGAAGTCCCAGCCATGAGCAGTCTACATGGAGAGAGAGAGAGAGAGAGAGAGAGAGAGAGAGAGAGAGAGAGAGAGAGAGAGAGAGAGAGAGAGAGAGAGAGAGAGAGAGAGAGAGAGAGAGAGAGAGAGAGAGAGAGAGAGAGAGAGAGAGAGAGAGAGAGAGAGAGAGAGAGAGAGAGAGAGAGAGAGAGAGAGAGAGAGAGAGAGAGAGAGAGAGAGAGAGAGAGAGAGAGAGAGAGAGAGAGAGAGAGAGAGAGAGAGAGAGAGAGAGAGAGAGAGAGAGAGAGAGAGAGAGAGAGAGAGAGAGAGAGAGAGAGAGAGAGAGAGAGAGAGAGAGAGAGAGAGAGAGAGAGAGAGAGAGAGAGAGAGAGAGAGAGAGAGAGAGAGAGAGAGAGAGAGAGAGAGAGAGAGAGAGAGAGAGAGAGAGAGAGAGAGAGAGAGAGAGAGAGAGAGAGAGAGAGAGAGAGAGAGAGAGAGAGAGAGAGAGAGAGAGAGAGAGAGAGAGAGAGAGAGAGAGAGAGAGAGAGAGAGAGAGAGAGAGAGAGAGAGAGAGAGAGAGAGAGAGAGAGAGAGAGAGAGAGAGAGAGAGAGAGAGAGAGAGAGAGAGAGAGAGAGAGAGAGAGAGAGAGAGAGAGAGAGAGAGAGAGAGAGAGAGAGAGAGAGAAATTATGTATTTATTTATAACCAATTAGACAAAAATTACAAAGAATAACAATAAATAATAATAAGAAAGAAATGTGACCAGCCTTTCTAAATGCAATATTTTAAGCACAACTTAAATGTAATATGAAACCATAGTAACTGGCAAGCACAGTCAGGCTGCTGCTTATGTGCAATAATCTGGAGGGAATTGTGACTAATGCTGAGTGTCAATTTACTTAAAGCCTCACATAGGGATGGACCATAAGTTTTCTCCCTCATAGTGTCGCTTGCAGAAATGGGGACAGTTAGTTTGTGCCTTGTTTATAATTTGTGATCCTTACTTATTAACCAGACTGAATTTTGAGAACCAGTTTTGTTTGCATAAACACAGACTTATTCCTGATGCAATGCAGCATATATATACATATGTATCTTAAGGGATGACTTTTTAGTCATAAATTATACTTCTGTGATGATAAGAATTTCAAAATGTCACAGTTTATGGGTTAAAAAGTCAATATAACATGACTTACATAATACCTTTTCACTTTAAATATCTTTTTTTTACTAATTTTCTCTTCTCAATTGATACACTATATCCTTAATTATTTGTACTACTCAGTATTACTAAACTGAAAAACAGATTCGTACTACATCAACATTCTATTATAAATGCTATGAATAATCCTTTAGTACTCTTCAATTCATGATTGTTTTGTGTTATGTTTGAGCAAAAGTCCTGGAAGACATTTTTACTTTACTGAAATTATCACTGACTCGAGATAAAAGACTCTGGCTTTGTGATGAACAAACCATCAAGAGAAACTGGAATCACAAACCTGCCGAGCATCCAGATTAACAGTTGCTGTTCTCCTCTGGCCTTTGAGGTGAAACTTAATACGGTATCCCTTGCAGCCTTCCACCTCATAGCCCATGTGACTGTAAGGTTCATGCCACATTTACTGCTTTATATACTTCAGAGAGAGAATGTGTATTACTACCATGCAATTCTGTCACTGCTATCACCATTATCACTGCCACCAATTTAAATATATTTAACACTACATGGGTTGAGGGGAGCATTACACTGTTTCTTACTTATCAGCTTACTGCCATGGTTTTATCTATGTAGAAAATTATGATCATTCATTTCCAGCTTGATATGCTATTGAAAAATCCTTTAAACAAATATAATTCCTAATCCAGTTTGAACTTATGAAAAATGACCAAATATGTGTATCTACCTTATCAAATATCTAAAAATTACTGATCTTTATTAATGGTATTGATGATTCATAATCAGTCAATGGCTTTATGACCTAACCTCACGTGCTGCCGGCGGCCCCTGCGACTCTCTTCACCGTAACCCTTGATGGAGTCCCCTAGGAAGTCAACAACCCTGGGATGAGCACTGCACTTCTCCAGAGCTGCACCGTAGACAGTCTATA
Source organism: Scylla paramamosain (assembly GCF_035594125.1). NCBI lineage: Eukaryota > Metazoa > Arthropoda > Malacostraca > Decapoda > Portunidae > Scylla > Scylla paramamosain. The sequence continues at coordinate 20,768,450 of NC_087171.1, read as the reverse complement.
AACATACCATAGCTTAGGAGGAAAACAAGTCTTCCTTGTTTACTTAGTTGTTTCTTGTTTACCCAGTTGTAGTTTACAGGAGGAGGAGTCTATGCTCATGCTGTCCTGTCTCACTATTTACTATTATCTAGTCTCTCTTAATAATCGTATATTGTCCAACGTGTACTTTCATATGTTTTCATCT
>NC_087171.1:20720766-20763266 GCF_035594125.1 Scylla paramamosain | reverse complement strand
CCAGAGGCAGTACAAGAATGATGGGGCAGGATGAGGAAACAAGTTTGTGATCGGACTGGTCCAAAAGAGAGGACAATTAAGCCATGTAAAATAATTAAGTTGAAGGTTTATTCACCCGGTTGGTCACTAAAATAAGCTGAAAACCAAAGCAGGTGGTGAACATTGAAATCTCCTAGTATAAAATATTTCAGCATGGGGGAATGGGTGAGAATATGATCCATTTTGGAAGTCAAATAATCAAGCAATTTTACATAGTTGGTTAGGTGAGAGACACAGCTCATATGAATTTAGTGAGAGAGTAACACTGAGGTTTTAGCCAGATGGTGGAAAATTCTGAAGACTCAAATCAAGAAGGTAGGCACGAGAGCAAGCTATATCATCACGTACTATTGCTTTTAGAGTCAATAATCAGTTTGGTTTAAAATAAAGGATAAAGAAAGTAATAGGAAGCAGAAAAAAGGTCTGCAGTCAGCAGACTCTTATCACTGGGTTTCGGTGAAGAATATGAAGGATGGTGAACGTGATGATCCAGATATTGGAAGTTATATCTAAGATTGTGAATGATGCAGAAGTTAATATGGAGAAACATAAAAGAAGTATAGGGCACCTGTAGTCTGTAGTGCTGTGAACTTTAAAGGAAGATTAGACAAATTTATGGATGGGGTGACAGGTGGAAATAGGCAAGTATGCTTCATACAGGGACTGCCACGTGAAGGCCTAATGGCTTCTTGCAGCTTCCTTATTTTCATGTTCTTATATTCTAATGAAATGTCATAAGGCGCGGTACATACTCGTAGAAGGACAGCAGTAACTTGTCGTCCCCGCTGAACATCATCTGTAACCTGAAAAAAAAGAAGAAAAAAAAAAAAAACTGTATAAGTACGTCAACATTCTCATACACCAGAGAAAAAGTGAGACTCTTTTATGTCCAGAATCAGTGGTTCCCAACCTATGGGTAATTACCTACATGTGGGTAATTTGAATAATTTGAGTAGGTAATGGAAGGCTGAGAAGAAAGGCACTCATATTGTATACGTGTGCATGTATGTGTGCGAAAATGTAATTGTTTGTTCAATATGGGTGTGAGAGAGAAAACAGAGAGAACGGACGCGTCTCATATGGGACAAATAACAGGCGATGGGCGCGGCGGAGTCACTGAGACTGGGGACAGAGGGGAGAGACACTTGGTCAGTAAACGGGTAATGTAATGAAAAGAACCACTGGTCTAGATGTTGTCCTGCTTCATTTTCGTATCCGACTACTAGCTTAATTTTGATCGATGAAATGTAATACTGAATATCCTGGTTTCTTGTGTGGATATCGAGACTTTCATTATGAACAGATCTCATTAAGATAATTTCTGTAAATGAGAGAAGTGAACTTTTTATTTGTTTTTTGCTCAGGATCTAAAGAACTTACATGAAGATGAGGACGATCGAACAAACGATGAAAATGACGCAGCGTTTCTTTCTATGCGAGGGATACATTATCTTCCGCAGCACACTACGTGGAAAATCTTGCATCATGATGTGGTGAGAAACACTGGACTCTATCCCACTCTTCACTCAGCCTTAGTGTGCAGCTAAAATACAAGAATAAATAAATTAATAAATGAGACACATCGTCAGCTTCATGTTGTACTCGTGTATTCTTATTTGTGTGGCATCATTAAACATCCATACGCATCTAAATACAGTATTAAAGAGGCAGATTGTTTGAGTGTTCATTTGTTTGCTTCTCTCTCTCTCTCTCTCTCTCTCTCTCTCTCTCTCTCTCTCTCTCTCTCTCTCTCTCTCTCTCTGTGTGTGTGTGTGTGTGTGTGTGTGTGTGTGTGTGTGTGTGTGTGAATGGCGATAGTTGTGAAGTATTTGCCAGCTGACCAAGGACTGCACTCAGACAGATAAATGCTAGTTCGAGGTTTCAGTAACCTACATGATATAATTAGTCTGACAAAGCACACGCGAATACAGCGCAACAGAAAACCTTGCAGTAGAAAATAATGGTTGGGAGACCTCAACAGATGACGCACGAAAGCGAAGGTTTATCCAGGTGTCACTCTGGCACGTTGTGGACGCGTCTTCCTCCTCAGCGTTGCGGGAGAGGAATGATCACTGACAGGTGCAAGAGACGCTCACAGCTGACATTATTGTGGGCCAAAATATAATCATATAAAGCTGCACTGTATGTGAGTGTATATGTAACGTTGTGAGGACTTACATCTTTAGGGCACTTTTCCCACACCACACCAGATGAACACCCACGAAAAAATCGACAAAAGAATAGTAAAAGCATATCAAGAATACTAATATAGAGTATGTTTGTATCCGTTGAGGAAATGTAGCAGCAACCACAATCTCCTACTCCACCCATACTCCTTCCATCCACACACACACACACACAGACACACACACAATGCTGCTCTTGGTGCTGCTGTTGCTGCTGCTGCTCCTGCTGTTGTTGTTGGTGGTGGTACTGATGCTGCTCCTAGTGCTAATTCTGCTGGTGCTTCTTCCGGTGCGGGTGTTACTAGTGTTGGTGTTGTTGGTGCTGCTTTGCTAGTGCTGTTAATGCTACTCTTGGTGCTGTGTTTGGTGGTGATGGTGGTGATGGTGCCGTTGCTTATACCCACCGATGCAGCTGGTGCCGGTGTTAATGGTTGATGGTACGGGTGCTAGTACTGTTGGTGCTGATTGCTGTTACTGCTGCTGATGCTACTGCTGCTGTTGTTGTTGACAAAGTCAGTTGATGAAGCTTTGTGACGTGGCCACCACCTGCTGCACACACCTGCGGTTCTGTGTTGCTCTTCTGTAACGTAATAAAATTCCCACGAATATATATATATATATATATATATATATATATATATATATATATATATATATATATATATATATATATATATATATATATATATATATATATATATATATATATATATGAAAAAAATATTAATAATAAAAACAGTATTCACATATATATTATACTAGTCCTACGGGCCTTGAAGAAAAACAATTATAGCTTTCAGCCAGTGCTGTAATATTCCATGGCAGGGCCCCAAGGCTTCGAGCTCCTATGGGCCCCTCAACAACAAATATTGGATGTGGCTGTAGAACAAGTAAAGATGCCTCAGAGTGACTGGTAATTAGGGAAACGTGTACCAAGTAGCAGCCAAAGTGTTTAATTACGTGTTATACAACGTTGTGACTCGTCTCTGATCGCTGCCGCACACACACACACACACACACACAGGGCAGTGAAGCAGGTGGTTAGTGCAGTGTTAACACTGCATCATCATTACTACCACACCACCACATCAGCATCACACACACACACACACACACAAGGCAGTGAACTGGGTGTGAGTGCAGTGTTAACACCACACACCATGGTATCCTTGGCGCCCGGCGCCGATCCGCCGAGCCCCGTCAAGCCCCATCCCGTCCTGCTGCAGCTAAGGTAACAATTTCCCATCTCTCCCCGCAAGTATTTAGCATAATTTTCAGGGTTATCCAGGTGTTTTTATGTGTTTCTAGACTCTAGTGTTCAAGAGTAGGTGGAGGAGGGGGAGGTGGACGAGAGAGGAGGAGTATGAGGGGAGGGAAGAAGAGGAGGAGGTACGGGAGCGAGTAGAAAAAAAAAAAAAAAAAAAAAACCCGCGCCAGGTCGTTTTTTTAATTTTTTTTTTTTTATTGATGAAGTTGGCACTGTTTTGATATTTAAACTATCATTAGAAAATTATAACAAGTTATAATGCATAATAAAATCTAGTCTGTGTTTTTGTTTCTCGATAAAATCACAAATTCATAATTTTATTTATTTTCAGTTTTCTTATTAGCACGCCTAGGATTGTTTTTGGCATTTAATTTAAAACTAAAAAAAATATAAGGAACTTGTCCCAAGTAATAATGTCCAATAAAATCTAGTTTAGCAACTCGTATTTTCAAATTTACAATACGTCAGTTGCTGGATTTGAAAAATGATTTTCTTTATACGATGAGGAATTTATGTTTTCTTTATTTATCTGGAAAGTAAAAATTTGTTGTATTCAGAATATGTAATAGAATCTAGTCTCACTGTGGTTTCTCTCTCGATATTACATACTTTTTGTGACGCCATTCATAAAAGTTACAGATTGTTTTTAATTTTTTTATTTAATATTAGTCAGCCCATAAATTTTTTTGATATTCACGCTATCTGTTAAAGTATATGGCAAGTCAGAATATGTAATGCATTCCAGTCTGGGTGTCTTCTTTCTTCCTGTGATATTCAAAATGAATTGCGCTACGTAAATATAAGGGCTGAGATGCACATTTTCCGTCTCCCTTCCTAACTGTACATCAATATTTAACTAAGATTCCGGGTGTTTCCAGACCCAGGCATGAAGAAAAACCAGAATTAAAAACGAAAATAGGTCAATAACCCTCAAAATGCCTCAATTAAGGCTGAAATGCATAGACTGAAATAAGACTGAAATGCATAGACTGTAGTAGTAGGAGGAGAAAAAATTATCTCTTTCTCTCTCTCTCTCTCTCTCTCTCTTGATGAGTAGAGAGAGAGAGAGAGAGAGAGAGAGAGAGAGAGAGAGAGAGAGAGAGAGAGAGAGAGAGAGAGAGAGAGAATTTACAGATGTAAATAGTCGTACGTAGATGATAATACATGCGTGCAGTTATGAAAAATATAGATAGGTAGGTAAGTATATATAGATACATACATAATTTATCTGTCTGTATATCTATCTATCTATCTATCTGTCTGTCTATCTGTCTATCTTTTTATCTCTCTCTCACTATATTTGATTGTGTTCGCTCCTGAGAAAAGGACACGCACCGCACAAGTGTTTCCGCGGTAGTGCAGTTGTTGGCCACGTCATGTCCGTAATGGGAACCTGTCAGCTCTGACACTCCTGCACTGTATCCTGAACGTTACCTGAATAACAGCATAATCAAACCTCTGCAGTAAAAAAAAAAAAATAATAATAACAAAAGCATCCCTATCAACAACGCCACAGTCAGGAATGATGTCATCCAACTAGTGTTTTCACAGAGTATCGTGAAAGGTATATTTCTTTATATGCTATTTTTTTTTTATATTATTTTGTCTTTCCTGTGTTTAAACACGTGTGTAATGATAAATCGGTATTTTTTCGCCGTGCATCAAGTGAGGCGGGACAAGCAGCCTGCAAATTTAATTTATTAAGCAAAGTAAGAGATAGACATGATAACATGCCACACGGTGAAGGAGCGCCGTGCCCGCATCTCTGAACGGTGGGTCGCAGGTCTCGGGGCATTGGTGGGGGGGAGTGATGGGTGTGATGGGTAACCGGCTTGAGGAACACAAATTTAGTTGTATGTGAGGTTGTGCTTGTGAAAGCATCTGTGGATTTGGAAGGTGTCAGTGCATAACATCTGTTGGGAATAATATTTTGTAGTGAAGGCCACGACCCATAGTGCTTAATTAGAATCCTTCGTTTGTAGTTTCGAAAAAAAAAAAAAAAAAAAAAACATCTTGGTGAGGTGAAAAGCCAGTGGGGAGTGACGGTCCCGTTACAGATCCGCCAGCCGTGCCCAATGTCTGCCTCCACTCACACCATTTGCTTGGTATGAGTTTTCACAAAGTCAGTCTATAGTCTACGGGTTTTGCACATCACTATTGAAGTTCAGTACCACCACCATCACCACTACCACTACCTTAAACGGACAGTCGATGTTGTCTATTCGTGTAGCTTTTATCTCTCTCTCTCCACACACACACACACACACACACACACACACACAGGATTAAAATAAGTGTTACAGGCTTCAGAAACAGACGCAATTAAATATTTTGGTCTTGAGATGGAAGAAATATTTTGTGGGCAGAAGTGTTGTCATCCTGGTTGTGTGTGGCTAAGGATGGCAGGACGTGTGTGTGTGTGTGTGTGTGTGTGTGTGTGTGTGTGTGTGTGTGTGAGAGAGACAGGATGAGATGTATGGAGAGAGAGAGAGAGAGAGAGAGAGAGAGAGAGAGAGAGAGAGAGAGAGAGAGAGAGAGAGAGAGAGAGAGAGAGAGAGAGAGAGAGAGAGAGAGAGAGAGAGAGAGAGAGAGAGAGAGAGAGAGAGAGAGCTTTGTAAGGATTGGTAAACAGTTCTAGTAGGTATTTTCAATTCAAGAGTACAGTCAGACAGACAGACAGACAGAGACAGACACGCAGGAAGACAAGATAACGACAGGCATACATACAGACAGATACTTAGGCAAAGATAATAGATACGAGTGGAGAGAGAGAGAGAGAGAGAGAGAGAGAGAGAGAGAGAGAGAGAGAGAGAGAGAGAGAGAGAGAGAGAGAGAGAGAGAGAGAGAGAGAGAAGAAAATGAAGATCTACGTTATATGCAAGAGTAAACTTTATTTTTCGCCTCTTGATTCGCACCCTTGTAACTTTCCTCCCTCCCTCCCTCCTCCCTCCCTCCCTCCCAGTGTCTTCCTTCTCCCTTCCATTCCTCTTCCCATCCTTTCCCTCCCCTCTCCCTCCTTCCCTCAGCTACCGTGGCCAAATTGCTGTCAGAGTTTTACCCCCTTTGCTTCTATGTTGAGAGAGAGAGAGAGAGAGAGAGAGAGAGAGAGAGAGAGAGAGAGAGAGAGAGAGAGAGAGAGAGAGAGAGAGAGAGAGAGAGAGAGAGAGAGAGAGAGAGAGAGATTGCTTTACATAGTATTGTATTCCATACTGTAATCCTGTGACTAAAATCAATTTATAATCAAGTAATCATGTACATTACCTAGTCCCATTAAGTATATAGCACTATTCACATGCTGATTGCACTATCAATCCATAATTAATGCATATATTCTGATTTCACATTCAGGGTAACAGTTATTGTATGTACAATATGTACCTCTTTTTCTTTTTACTTTATATTCTTATAAACTTAATTTTGGCAGGACTGGAGAGGCAAGAAGTACTGCCCACTGCACTATGCTGCCCACAATGGCAATGTGGAGGTACTGGAGGCACTGCTGAAGGCTGGTGCCGACCCCAATGCAATAGAAGGTGAGTTTGGCTGTACATCCTTCATATTCTGGCCAATCGCAGGAAGAACAATGAAGATTCTTACAAGTTTTGTCTGGATGCTCTTCTGTCCTATAAGAGAATCAAAGTGGATGCCCTTGATAGCAGCAAGGCCTCACCCCTCTTCATGGCTGCCACCAAAGGTTGGGAATACGTGGTGAGGAAACTCATCAATATGGGATCCAATAATAAAAAAAAGGAGTGGGGAACAAAACTGCTTCTGATGTGATTAAAAAGAAGCTCAACGATTTGCTGGACACAATTGACTTTTCTGTAATTCAAAAACCAAAAAGATATTTCAGTGATGAACTCTATGATGCACTGATCAACACAGACTTACAGCTGTTTCAGGAAATTTTGAATGAAATTGACAACTCAGAGGAAAAGTCAAAGGTATCAGCACTGGAAGAAGACCATGGGGAATATACACTTTTGCAATATGCTTGTGACAATGGTCTGGTAGATTTTGTTGAAGAGTTACTAAAAAATGGAACTAATGCAGCCAGGAAGGATGAAACCACCCTCATGAGTCCTGTATTGTATGCTGCAAGGAAGGGTTACCACAAAATCTTAGAAATGCTTCTGAGAACATTAAAAGAACAGAAGGAACTTGACGAAGGAGTCTTGAGACATAAAGACCTAAGAAAGGAAACTGTTCTTCATAAAAGTGATCAAGAGGGAATATACAGACAAGCATGGTGTCGACTACTACAGGTGCCTTGAGCTCCTTCTTGAGAAAAGATCTTAGTTAAACCTTGATGCACAGGTTGAATGTGGCAACACTGCTTTACATCATGTAGCGCTTGGTCATGTCTACTGCTCAGTGATGCTCATCTAGAAATCAGGAATCAGTTTGGCACTTCACTACACCATATTGGCTCCAGCTCAAACATCTCAGCAACCAGAAACAGAATGTCTGAGGTTCCTGAGTGGTTCTCATAAGCACCAGCACCTCTTGCTGCACCCTATCATTGACACTTTCCTCTCCCTTAAGTGGCAAAGGATTCAGAAGTACTGCTACTTCAACATTATTGCATATACACTTTTCCTAATACTCCTCACTGCTTACTTTCTCTTTTACCATGGAACTTTTGTGCCAGCAACAGAGAATGTAGTGAACAATGACACACAAAAACAAAATGTATCATCATGTAATGTAATGAACAATGACACACAAAAACAAAATGTATCATCAGAGAATAGCAGAGATGCACCAGATATGGAAATGTATGATCTTGCCCCAAAATATGTTTTCAAATTATTTATATTCATCTTTGTTTTGTACATCATAGTGAGGGAAGGCATTCAATTCTATGTCTCTTTGAACCCTGTCTAAAGACCAAAAAACTGGCTACAAATTTCAATAGTTGTTCTAAGCTGTACTGTACTCTTCATACCAATGAATGCTGTACATCAGCAGAGACTTTGTGCTTGGCTGATACTGTTCTCTAGGATAGAACTCATGCTACTATTAGGATGTCACCCTTGTACGTCTATTTACATAATCAAGTTTACCACTGTCACTTTCAATTTTCTTAAAATCATCATTATGTTTTCCCTCATGATTGTTGCCTTCAGTATCAGTTTCTTTTTAGTTTTCCAGGGAAATGAGAACTTTGAAACATACCCCCAATCTCTCCTGAAGACAATTGCCATGACCACAGGTGATTTAGAGTACACAGGTTTAAAACTTGCTACTTTTCCAGTTTCAACACATTTACTGTTTGTTGTGTTTGTGTTCCTCATTGTTCTTGTTCTAATGAATCTTATCAATGGTCTAGCTGTTAGTGACATTCAGCAGATCCAGCAGGAAGCTAAGATTGTCAGTTATAGGAGTAGGGTGGAGTTAGTCTCATACATTGAGTCTGTGTTTCTGGCCAGTTCCTTGCATCAGATCTTGCCAGGATCCCTGAGATGCTGTGAGGGAGGCGATGAGAAAGATGACTGTTATCTGAAAGCACGTATTGAGTCCTACAACTCAGCCATCTGACTTCTCAACTGGTTGGATCGACGCACCCTCATGTTCCAGACGTGCCTTCATAATCAGTGGATATCTGTGTACCTGAATCAAGGAAGGGACTACTGGCATGTCTGTGACTGTCACAGCTTCCATCTATAGGAAATTCAAATTAAAGCAGCAAAGGATATTGTGCTTAAGAAGGAACACTATCTGTCTGGCCTTGAAAATCGCCTTGATGAAGTAATGGCAGCAATATCTTCTCTCACAGACAAAGTTAATAAACATGTCCTGTGTCCTTCCCCAGAGTGACCAAAAGAATCCTCAGATGCCCTTGTTGTAATCAGTGTGTAATTGTTGCCATAAGTCTAATTTCATTACAGCAAGGATTTCAGTAAACACTAAGGAGCTATTTAAAGCGGCCATCTAGATCAAAGTTTGCCTAAATATGTCATGTTTCTTACAACAGTCTTAGTGATCCATATTCAGTCTGGGTGATTTATATTCTAGAATGTAACTGTTGTTTTGCAAATCAGATGTTTATTACTGCTGTTGGTAAAGTAACATGGACATATTGTACTGCTTGCTCCTGAAAGTTTTAACATTTCAGCATTGCATTCTAACATGTGTAAAGTAACACTAACATAGTATCATTGACAGAAAGGCTTTCCTTGGATGGCATGTAAATTTACTTATTTAATCTCACACAGAGCCATTGTTTGAGTGTGTTTTGACAATATTTACTCTTAATTTCTCTGTTCAACATTATTATAGTTTTAAATACAATAAGTAGCCAGGTTTGGTGTGTAGCCTACTATAGCACTTATTTGGAAAGGTAATGGTAATGTAGATTTAATTTTTGTCTTATTTGTACTTGTATTTTCCCATCATTGGCATTAAGGCACAATGAAGGGTTGATGTTTGATAGTGTGGCAATATATATATATATATATATATATATATATATATATATATATATATATATATATATATATATATATATATATATATATATATTTATATATATTTATTTATTTATTTTTTCTTTTTTTCTTCATTTAGGGGAGTGGCATGCCTGTGTCCTTCCCTGTTCTAATTGTTCCACTTGACCTACTTTGAGTTGCAATTAAGATGACAAGACTGTGGATTTGAAATCATCAGGCAACATGAAATCAAAGTAAGCCCCTGGCAGAACTTGAATGTGGATCTTTCTGGTTCTTGTGCTCATATGCCAACTACCTGGTCACTGCCTCTCCTGCTGAGACATTAAAGTTCCTTTCTTTTATCTGCTGGTGTACTTAATTAGCTGTAGTACCTGGGAATTGTGATGGTCACCAGAGGTGCTGGGGTCCATGGAACACAATATTTCACAAGGAAGAACAATAATAGTTATAAAGTCTATTTCCTGTTAGAATTAACTCATGCTTGCATGACAGTGGTGCATGTATCTTATTTAACTAACAAGCTTTTGTATTCTGCAGAATCAGCTGTGATATTATTAAACTATATAAACTGAGTAAAACTCACTTTTCACCGTCCCAGTGACATAGCATGTGATATACTTGTACCATAGCAACTGAACGTTAGTTCAAAGTCCAGAATGATCGTCAGATCAGGTAATGCTGTGCTGTACTGTGCTGGACAAACATGCAGTGGCTGCTGCTGCTTCATAGTACTATACTGTTATAGAGAAAATTACTATGAATTAATGCAATGCTATGATGCAAATTATGATTAAAGTATAAATTATTTATGTACTGAATAACTGATAATTCCTCAGGTTCAAATTAAGCCTAAATGTCCTAAGGAGAAAACATACATGTTAAACATAGATATACTTAATAACTGATCATGAGGTTTCTGTAAAAACTGTTATGTGTCATTATAAGTAAAACCTGATGCCAAGTATAAACCTCTGATTATTATGTTTCTGACTGAGGTCCTCAAAGCATTCTGTTTTTATAAGTATATTTTTTCCCTTAAAAAAAATTGTTAATTTCTCTGAGTGAAGATTGCTGATATATAGTGTGTGCTTGCAGGAGGAGTTGGATTATTACTTTATAATAATAATCTACTTTTAAACAAAAAAAAAACAGAGCCTCTTGTGTGGTACATGCATTAAGTTTGTTTGGTGACACTCAACTTATTTCATACACACTCATACCCTGCTTGTCACCTGAGAAGCTGAAGTTCATGCTGCACTCAGAACACTAAAGATTTTCCACTAATGAGTGAGAGAAGCATGAGGAGAGTGCTTGTGGTGCATTAAAGGTCTCAGCCTTCCTTGAAAATCAACCTGTCATGAGCCCTCTAAGCTTTCTCCAGGAAGGTATAACTGGCAGTTACACGTCTAACATGTGTGGTGGAGTGCATGTGAAAGATACATTACCATGGCCATGCATAATTATACACACTCTGAGCAGTGATTTCACACAGTATAAAAATTCAAGTGTTTCATCTATATCTCAATATAATTATCCTTTATTACATTTGTTGCAAAAAACATTTGTAGCTACTTCACTGTCCTTACAGTATCCTTATTTATGAATACGGAATATACAAAAACTTAATTTTTTACAAAGACTGACTTGTATTTATCTTACGGATCAAACCAGAAGTAATGAGATGCAGCAAAATTACTCTAATATTTTTGTTATGTATGAATAAAATCATCTGTCTATTGTCTGATGTTTTGTCTCTGGGGATTCAGGATAAGAATGTTTATGGAGTGGTTACAATAATGTCTATCACTGTCCTTTCTCAGACTGGGTGATGGAACAAACTGATTGTGATTACATCATCTCAGGTGTGTAATCTATGGTGAAATGTTATGCTGCACCATAACAGCAGTAGCAGTAGTGGTGGTGGTGATAGTGGTGGTGGTGGTGGTGGTGGTGGTGGTAGTAGTAGTAGTAGTAGTAGTAGTAGTAGTAGTAGTAGTAGTAGTAGTAGTAGTAGTAGTAGTAGTAGTGGTAGTAGTAGTAGTAGTAGCAGCAGCAGTAGTTCCTCAAACAAATAATGCAAAAATCAAGGAAAATATTTTGTAGGATTTCAGATTTTGGAGTGTCTTCAAGATGAAAAGTTTGATGAAAAGGTGAATGAAAGTGAGAAAAAAATGCATGTCTGTTATTTAAAGAATTTTTGCAAAGACTTCTTATACAAAACACCATATCATAAAACTAAAATTATGATGATGTACAAGATCTTCCAGCTTCTTATGCAGGTTTGGCATGCAATATGAATCTAAAAATCCACTTTTTGGAGTGGCACTTGAATTTTCTCCCCAGCAAATCTAGGGCCAGGCGGTGATAAGCAAGGCAAAAGATTTCCCCCCGGATTTTGAATATGGGAAAGAGGAACCCTTCAATGCTGGTAAGCCACAGTTGAATGTTTAAAGATGAATGAACCATAATATAACCAGAAAACATACATTTCTACATTTTAGAGGCAAGTTTTTGTGTAATATCAGCCTTATATATGAATGAATGAAATACGCTTAATGTAAAGTTAAATCACTCAAGTCATTTAGCCATATCTATTAAAAATGAATAAAAAAATGGATTGAGATTTAGTATAGAAAGTAGAGATGTTCCTTGAATTATGGACATTCGAGTTATGAACATCTGGAGATACGAACAAGAATCCCTGTGTGTCTGAATTCTATTTGTCACTCCACTGCAGGTTTAAATTTGCAGCGCACCTCCTGCTTAGTATAAGCCACTACCAACACCCAACGCAACAAAGGAAAGATCTGCTATGTTGTTTACACTTACCCTGCTATATTGTTTTTCGACTTACGTGGTGATACCCCATCCCCCACCCCAAAAAAAAGGACGCACCCACATCTCTTTTCTGATTGGCAGACACTTTGTCTTTCAACAAATAAACCTGAATCACAATAATATATGAGAAGATAGATATAATGCAGATATATACAAAATATATGAATTTATGTTATATATATAAATAGTTGATGAATACTCTTATTGATGGTGGGAACTGGTGACCTGACAAGCATCCCTGTGAAAGGTCAGAGCTAGGGCAAAGCTGGCTCCCTCCTTCTTCCCCCCTTCTCTTCCTCTCTTTCTCTCAGACAGTGCCAGAGAGAGAGAGAGAGAGAGAGAGAGAGAGAGAGAGAGAGAGAGAGAGAGAGAGAGAGAGAGAGAGAGAGAGAGAGAGAGAGAGAGAGAGAGAGAGAGAGAGAGAGAGAGAGAGAGAGGTGCAGTGTGAGAGGCAGGTGAGAAAAAGGTGAAAAGGCAATGAGAGAATTGGAATGTGCAAGGAAAGAACGTCAAGAGTGACTATTCTCTTGGAGGAGTTTGTTGGAACAGGTGTCAGATACAGACAGGTAGATAGATGTGGATGAGTGTCCTATAAGAGGGAAGAGTGGTGAGGCTCTTCTGCAGCTTCCATGATTTAATGGAAATTAAAGCTCACATTAAAGCTCCCGTGGTTTCAGTTTGGCATTCAAAGACATGATTTCTTAATTTCCCACATCACACTCATAGGAAATACATGTACTACTCATAAAATCAATATATCAAGTAATGTTTTTATTTCAACTTTTAATTGTACAAGAATTTTTGGCCTTGTATATCAATGATGTACAATATGACTGTACAGACTCCATACTCCATAAGCTGCCTTCCAGAGTTCCAATGGTAAGCTACCTTCAGATCTTATCCTGTACCTCCTTCCAAATCTATCTTTCATGATCTCACCCATCAGTCTATGTCATTGTTTCCCTATTAATATAATTTTTTCAGGTTCTCTTCCTTAGGTCTCCTGCATCACTCTTAGCTAAGCAACAATATTATAGCTGCAATATAAACCACAAAACTCTTAGATTAGCCATTACCTGTATAAATATCTAATATGCATTATGTATATCCCACAAAATTCAATTCTCTATGGATATAAGAACTGAAACATACTTGTACATATCACATCCTAGCTGTTTGTAATTCCTAATATCAACCTTGTTACACTTTTACAAATTAACTATGTTGTACTGTCTCACATTAAAGTTATGTATTGTCTGTAGGAAATACTTCCTCTTTAAATATCTGAATATAAATTTATGGGATAATTTTGAGCAACTGTAAAGGCAGCATCAAGACCGGAGTGGAACTGAGGAGTCTGGGGCCTCACCTGATGACCCAAAGACGGTCTCCCGGTTGTCCTCAATGACTATCACTTCATAAGGGTACGAGTTGAGCTGCACATACAGGTACCGGAAGTCCCAGCCATTAGCAGTCTACATGGAGAGAGAGAGAGAGAGAGAGAGAGAGAGAGAGAGAGAGAGAGAGAGAGAGAGAGAGAGAGAGAGAGAGAGAGAGAGAGAGAGAGAGAGAGAGAGAGAGAGAGAGAGAGAGAGAGAGAGAGAGAGAGAGAGAGAGATTATGTATTTATTTATAACGAATTAGACAAAAATTACAAATAATAACAGTGAATAATAATGAAAGATGTGACCAGCCTTTCTGAATGCAATATTTTAAACACAACTTAAATGTAATATAAAACCATAGTAACTGACAAGCACAGTCAGGTTGCTGTTTATGTGCAATAATCTGGAGGGAATTGTGACTAATACTGAGTGTCAATTTACTTAAAGCCTCACATAGGGATGGACCATAAGTTTTCTCCCTCATAGTGTCGCTTGCAGAAATGGGGACGGTTAGTTTGTGCCTTGTTTATAATTTGTGATCCTTACTTATTAACCAGATTGAATTTTGAGAACCAGTTTTGTTTGCATAAACACAGACATATTACTGATGCAATGCGGCACATATATTCATTTTAAGAGATGACTTTTAGTCATAAATTATATTTCTGTGATGATAAGAATTTGAAATGTCACAGTTTATGGGTTAAAACTCAATATAATATGACTTACAAAATATCTTTTCATTTTAAATATATATATTTTTTACTAATTTTCTCTTCTCAATTGATACACTATATCCTTAATTATTTGTACTAATCAGTATCACTAAACTGAAAAACAGATTCATACTACATCAACATTCTATTATAAATGATATGAATAATCCTTTTGGTACTCTTCAATTCATGATTGTCTTGTGTTATGTTTGAGCAAAAGCCCTGGAAGACATTTTTACTTTACTGAAATTATCACTGACTCTAGATAAAAGACTCAGGCTTTGTGATGAACAAACCATTATGAGAAACTGGAATCACTAACCTGCCGAGCATCCAGATTAACAGTTGCTGTTCTCCTCTGGCCTTTGAGGTGAAACTTAATACGGTATCCCTTGCAGCCTTCCACCTCATAGCCCATGTGACTGTAAGGTTCATGCCACATTTACTGCTTTATATACTTCAGAGAGAGAATGTGTATTACTACCATGCAATTCTGTCACAGCTATCACCATTATCACTGCCACCAATTTAAACATACTTAACACTACATGGGTTGAGGGAAGCATTACACTGTTTCTTACTTATCAGCTTACTGCCATGGTTTTATCTATGCAGAAAATGGTGATCATTCATTTTCAGCTTGATATGTTACTGAAAAAACCTTTACACAAATATATTTTCTGATCCAGTTTGCACTTATGAAAAAATGACCAAATATGTGTATCTACCTTATCAAATATCTAAAAATTACTGGTCTTTGTTAATGGTATTGATGATTCATAATCAGTTAACGGCTTTATGACCTAACCTCACATGCTGCCGGCGGCCTCTGTGACTCTCTTCCCCGTAACCCTTGATGGAGTCCCCTAGGAAGTCGACAACCCTGGGATGGGCATTGCACTTCTCCAGAGCTGCACCGTAGACAGTCTATAAGCATACTATGGCTTAGGAGGGAAACAAGTCTTATCAATCTTGTTTACCTAGTTGTGGTTTACAGGAGGAGGAGTCTATGCTCATGCTGTCCTGTCTCACTATTTACTATTATACAGTCTCTCTTAATAATCATATATTGTCCTATGTGTACTTTCATATGTTTTCACCTAGGGCATCACAGAAAGGAAACATGCATTAAAAAAATCTACAATACTGAATAATACATGTAATTTGCTTCTGCAAAGTCACAATCATTCAACAGTTCAGGCCAAATAATACACAGGCAATCATTACCTGAGGAGAAAAAGAGGAGAGGAGTTCCTTACAGACAGTGTAGATCATAAGACCAGTGACCCCAATGCTAACAAAAAATCACAGCTGTCTAGGTGGTGGTGCGCGTTGCCTCACGAACTGTTATGATGGTAGGTACTTGTTTAATGTTTAATGAAGGTGAATAAATTTTTTTTTTCTGCAATCTTGGTACTGGATTCTTCCCATCAAGATCACTGTTATTCTATTTTCCATCACGAACACATAATCAGAAAGTTGAACCATTTGGAGTGAGAAAGTCAGCATGATTGGGTGAAATATTTTCACCATTTTGAAAGTTGGTAGAATCCCAGTGGGGAAAACAAATGAACATAAATGATGAGATTGTCAGAAAGGACCTAAAAAAAGCAAAATACGAAAGATAACTGCATATATTGAGGTGCTTAAAAGCCTGCAATTAGGCAATAAAAAAGCAGACTCATGTATGAAAGCTGATCACTGCACTGAATCACTGTGGCCTTGTCTGTAGTTGTGAATTTGGCAGTTACAAGAGCTAATCACCATAATGTCAATTCTTACATTCAACAACACACTGACACAATTTTTGCCCTTAACTCAATGACATAATTCTTGCTTTCAACAACCCAATGACACAATTCTTGCTTTTAAAACCTCAATGACAATTTGGGTTCAATACAATTCTTTATCATAATAACTAGCTGATCTGAAGTGAAGTAATCATATTATATAAGTCATGCCTACGTCCATAACAAAAGTTCAATTTATGTTAACTACAACTCAATTCGGATGATATTGCCAGTTTCTGTGGTTCACTGATCTGACACTGAAAAAAAAGTGCCTGTATTAGTAACTCAGACATCACAAGATTCATGCTCTAACAAATTAATCAATCAAATCTTTACCAGCTTTTCCCAAACAACAGAAGAACACAACAGAATAATAATTCTTAAAATGCATTTCAGGTTTCCAGTACATAACACTTACCTTTGTGTGTGAACCCTCCATCTTGCTGGGACTTCACGTCTTTGGATATACTTTTGTTTCTTGCCACATGCTGACTTAAAGAAAGAGTGCGCACATTCCACGTGTGACCCACAGGCAACCGTAAGGCCACACACTTACGGCATAATTCTCGAGACACCAACAGCATGGCTGGCTACACTTGGGTCTGTAAATGAAGAAAAGGGTCTACATAAGGAATGTTGGCATGATCATGGAAGGCCCAGTTCTTTGATTTTATTCTAGTGAAGTAATGCCACTACTCAATGATTAATTTTCATATGAGCAGAATTACATAATTTGCTATTAAATAATGAAGCTTTCAATTAGAATATGAGGAAAGATCCTAATTCTCATCAGCTGCAGCAATCTGGAAAGGAAAGCTGTGGTGACTTATTAGATTTTAGTCAGGCCAGTCTATACGATAAAGAGTTTGGCACCCATGGAGAATTGTGGTCTTGGCTGGTTGGGCCAACTGCCTGCCTACTGGTATGAGTTGCCAGTTTGTAGAAACTGGAATCCCAAACTGGTTGAGACTGCAGCCTGCCAGTACAAGTCACTAGTTATGCATTTCTGTTGCAGTGTTACCATGTTGGGCAAGTGAAGATACTGCCATGCTGTGTGGGACAGGTTAACAACTAATGTAGCTATACAAACCCTATTTTTTTTATGTATACATTTATTTCATCTATTTATTTTTTCTCACACAGACACTACCATCACAATCTCTCCTATGCTATCACATTCTCTTCCAGTTTCTATCATGCACTCACACACACATGATATGATACCCATCTTGTGACATGACAGTGTTCACATTTCTTGCATGGAGAGAGAGAGAGAGAGAGAGAGAGAGAGAGAGAGAGAGAGAGAGAGAGAGAGAGAGAGAGAGAGAGAGAGAGAGAGAGAGAGAGAGAGAGAGAGAGAGAGAGAGAGAGAGAGAAATTTGATATCTAAAAAAAAAAAATATTAGGAGGCTTACACTTACATAATGAGGATAATAAATATATTAAAAGATAATCAATATAATATGTACATATTTACAATCCTTGGTTCATTGAGCCTAAGTTCTTTTATTAGGGTTGCCATATATGAACTATCAAAATTCCGGACACCTTCACTAACACCTGATTATGGTCCTGATATGATACTGGAAAACATGTAAATTAATTAAAAGAAACTCAACTTATTTATCTTTGCATATGGCTGATAATCTTGAATTCTGTTTTTCCACTTAGCTTAGTTGCTGTCTTCTAATTCTTCTTCAACCACTGCGTGTGTTGCTTGATGTGCCGATGCATATTTTTCTTTAGATCTTATATTTTTAAGTAGTTCCTTGTTGGACTTTAAAAAGTTGAAGAAGTCAACGCAAGAGGTCTCTCGGTAGTTGTACTGTATAGTCAGAATACCTTTCATTGTATCAACACTCAGCTTGTTCCTTTCCTTTGTCAACTGACTTTGCATCAGCGAAAAGACTCGCTCCACATTAGCATTGTGGGATGTTACAGCAAAAAAGAATTGTGCAATTCTGAGCAGTTCTGAGTGGCATTCAATATTCTTTGATGCTTCAAAGTATCTGGTCCATTTTTTATGTGCTGCTAATTTACTGAAGTCCTCATCATTCTTGTTCCTTTCTACAAACTGCCTCAAGCTACAAACTTGATCAAAGCACTTTACATCATCAAGCTCTATTCCCTTGTCTATCAAGTATACAACACAAGGTTCCACATCAGTCCAGTTTGGCATTTCACTCAAGACCATCCACTTGAAACAAGAGAACTCTTCCAGTGGTTTCATCCACTTAGCTAAGTACTCTGAGCATCTGTTGTACAGGTTAACTACTTCAACACAAAACATGTTACACTCTTCTTCTTTTCCTTCTGTGTGCTTCTGAGCAATTAGTCCTTTAACTTTTAAAGACATGAAATCCTGGTTCTTTCTTTCTGCAAGTACTTTACACGCAGACTCCAAATTTGTCAGCACTTCTACAACAGAGTTGCTTTCCTTTTCAATTATTTGAATGTGTGTGTGAAATACAGCCATTAAAGAGTGCGTGTGCCAGAGGTAAATCTCACTCATTTCATTTTCAAAGAATTTTTTTATTACTGTTGGTGGTTGCTCTTGTGAAAGAAAGAAGGACTTAAGAGCAGGAAACATCTCTATCAGCCTTGTGATGCCAGGAAATAGTGACAGCCAACGACTCCTACTATGAGAGAGAAGTTTCCTGTACTCAGCCTCAGCAAATTCTCAATACTCCTTTAATTTTTCAGAGCAAACAGTGTAGATATCAAAATACTGATAAATCTTATTGATAATATTTTCAATATCAATATCTATTTTTTCTGCTCCATGATGAACACAGTTATTCAGAATATGTGCTGGGCAACCTACTCCAATCAATGACTTTTCCAACATCTTCAGATTTGCAAACACATTATTCCCTTCTTCGTTACACTTGAGTTCTCCAAACATTGTATTGCAGTTGTCACCTGTAAATGCCACACACTTTTTAGTAAGCCCATGTTTATCTAGGGTTTCTTTCACATATTTGGCAATAGTGTCTGTAGTCTCATTTAGGGTGTTCTTAAACTCAATCAGTTTTGACTGTAAACCACCATTCTTCCAGTCAAAGTACTGAATAATTACAGGAAATAGCTTTGATGCATCGTGATTACTATTATCTGTAGTAATTCCACAGTATACTACTTCAATTTCTTTTAGGCTTTTTAAGGCAACATCAACAGTATCAGGTGCAAGCACGGCTTTTATAATAGCTGCTGTCTTTGTTCGAGCACTAGAAAACTTTCTTGTCACCTCAGAATCAGGAAAAGTTTTTTTCAGCAAAACAGATGAACAATCCATGGATAAGAAACTACCGTGATGTTTGACAGTGTGAAATGCATAAGCACCTTCTGCAGCACTAACATCTTCAGCTTCACTTCCTGGTTTAACAAAATAATGTGTCATCTTCATTGATGAACCCTCTTCTTGCACTGCTCTCTTATGTTTCTCAGAGCTCACATGTGACTGTAAGACATTAATGCCTTTATGTACCAGTGAGACAAATGTTCCTGGTTTACACACCAAACACTCGGCTTCCCACTCATCCCTGCCTTTTTTGATACATGGGAGTTTGTTCTGCATCTCTGCAGTGAATTTACACTTTCATTTGGGCATCTTGACAAGAACAAGTAATAGTTGTAATGATGAGGTCACAAGGCCACAAACAGTAATCCAAACTGATCCCTATCAGAACTGGTGAAAGACTGGGGCGCGAGCGCGACGTCAAGTGAAACGGCATTGGGAAGGCTGCGAGCACTGACTTCATACAGGACCCATACACATCAGAGTCTTGACCGAAACCAAACCAAAGCAGCTGCCACTTGGTGAACCCCCCTCTCTCTCTCTTTCTCTCTCTCTCTCTCTCTCTCCCATCATTTCAACCCAAGGAAATTTAATAAATGTGATTTTTTAACAGTTAGTAATGATGGAAGGTGAAATTCCGGACATTTGAGGGATTTTAAAAAATCCCCCCGGACGCAGATTTCGTTATCTGATTTCTGGATATGTCCGGGAAAATCCGGATGTATGGCAACCCTATTTTTTATGGACCTGTGGTTTTGGTATTTAGTTAGTCATCAGTACAAGTGGATGGGTACTACACCTGCAGCTTATTCATACTGATTACAAATACAAATACATTGATCATTGTGTAAAAAAAAAAAAAAAAAAAAAAAAAAAAAAAAAAAAAAAAAAAAAAAAAAAAAAATAATAATAATAATAATAATAACAATAATAGTACTTATAACAAAGAACAATAACAATGAGAGCAATAATAATGAAAGCAACAATAATGAAAGTAATAATAGCAATAATAACAATAACAATAATAATAATAATAATAATAATATCAGTGACAGCTACATTAATACATTGAATAATAATATAAAAAGTTATAGCGACAATAAATAATACTAGTAGTAATAATAATAATAACAACAACAACAATATATAATAACAATATATAATAATAAGAGAGAGAGAGAGAGACAGAGAGTGTGTGTGTGTGTGTGTGCGCGCACACCCCCTAAACACCTCCAGACACACTCTAACACCCCCTAAACACACCAAATACACTGAAAGCACTGTCACGGAAGACAAATACTACAAAGACAGACAGGACAGCAGGAAAAATTAACCTAAATATTGTTTTCTTAGCATTTTCCTGTTTTATCACCTCCTCTATTCCTTCTCCCTTTCTCTTCCTCCTCTATTTCTCTTATTTTCTTACTCATTCTACTCTTATCTACACGTCTGAGTTTAGAAACACGTGGAAACACCAGGAAAACACTGCAAAGTACGATAAATATTACCGAGGAGACAGTGGAGCCGATCAAGGTCCCGGGTACATGATGGCGGCTGTGACGTCACGGCTATTTTACGTACCGCAACGGATTTCATTTTGAAATTGACCCCTCGAAAAAATGGAGCTAGGCTCGAATGCCTTATATATTATGACTTGACAAATACTTTAAATAATATTCACAATATTATAACAGCTCCAGCCTGAGTAGTATTTAAAAAATATCCAAATGAATTATGGAAAAAATATTGAAATATTCGGTACCATTTAAATCATTGAAAAGTCCACAACATTTAAATTTTCAGGAACGTAAAAAATTTTAAAAAATCTGAACTATCATCTTACACCATCAAAAGTTACCTGGAACGAGAAGTAAACAAATAAAACCGAAATTGTGTAAAAAACAAGTGTTGGAACCTAAACACGATTAAAAACCACTGAAAAGTCCACCCATTTTGACTCAACAACAAGATAAAACACTTTAAAACAAACGAACTATTTTTTCAAGCAATGAAAAGTTAGTTACAAGCTGATATAGAGAGACAATAACACAAAAAGTGTTGTAATCATAACTTTTACCAGGACCATAAACCATTTTTAAAGTCCACTTATTTCTCTCAACAGGAACGAAAAAACACTTTAAAAATTATAAGCGATTTTTAGAAACACAAAAGACGTAATTAGAGCGTGAAATAAAAAAACAAGTTTGTCAAAATACTGCCAAAAAAACACCCCACATTTTCGTAAAGCAACACAAAATTGAACACAACTCAACACAAGCAACGAAAACAATTCTAAAGCAAATAATTATTTTTATAAACCATAAAAACATGCTATACGAGCAAAATAAAGAAGTTAAGAAAAATACCAAAAAAATATTGGAACCCACTGGTTGAAACAGGTTGGCAGAGGTAGCCAGCTATCATGGCGGCCCTTGCCAGCGGAGAGAACGCCCGCTATTTTGCCTGTTATTCTTCCATCGTAACTAAATGAGGCAATGGCGGGTATATCTAGCTAGCGGATATGAAAGCCTAGTCATGTGGCTCCACTTTGTGACGTGTTAGGCTTACAATAAATAAGAGATGAAGCAGGTAAAAGCTCATAATAAGGACGCCCTACCTCTATCTGTTTGTTTACATAGATCTCCCTTCAATATTTAGCTAAATTTTCAGACTCAGATGCGAGGAAACTCTAAATAAATAATAAATAACTTCAAAAACACCCAAATAACGAATAAACTGACAGGAAGTCCGCGAGAGGAGTGTGTAAGGTAAGTTAAGGTAAGGAGTGAGGGCGGTAAGGCTGACAGGAGGAGGCTGCCAACACTGTACTCACCTTAAGTAGCTGTATCTCTCTGGTGCTGCTTGATGGAGGAAAAGCTGCCGGGAATATGCAAACACTGATCGCTATTAGGAGAGTGTGTGGCAAGACTGGCCAGTGCTGACTAAAACAATGTAACACCAATCCCTCCTTCCCCAGCGCCCCTGCCAAAACAATGTAATCACACCACCACCACCGCCAGGAATATGCACTGATCACTATTAGGAGAGTGTGTGGCAAGACTGGCCAGTGCCCACCAAAGCAATGTAACACCAATCCCTGCCTCCCCAGCGTCACCACCACCACCACCAACGCCCCCTGCCCTCACAGCACTATTCCTTAGCCCGCGAGTGACATCTTGATGGTACAGGTGATCTTGATCTTGATGGTACAGGTGGCACAGGATCACTCCTGAGCCAGACTTTTGGATCGGCAACTCCTGTAGAAGGGGAAAAAAAAAAAAAAAAGAGAAACGAACAGCATCCTCTATCCTAATTGTTCATACATCTGGCACGCCACATTCTCCCCAGAAACTCTTTCACCGCCTCAATCATCCTTTCATTCGTCTCTTTACACAGTCCCAGCAACAACACCATCCATTCCTTTCCTGTCTTCTCCACTCTTTCATTCCTATCATGCCCTAACTCAGTCAGTATCACTTGCATCATCTCATTCCTGTCTCTGGCATACTTCACACACTCCAGCACCATATGTTCCACCGTCTCATCCATGTCACACATCTGGCACACTTTGCTGCGGGACTCAGACCACCTGTAACTCCTTGCGTTCACATCCATACACTGTGGCCTCGCTCGGAGGAGAAGATCACCGCTCAGGCTTCCATTATACCACCTTTCATACCTCGGGGCCCTTTTCTCCTTGTGCCATTCCAGGGTCTTCTTTCTTTCCATCTCATTCTTCATTCATTCAGTTCCACACATTTCACTTCCTTGTCTATCTCAATCTTCCATTTTCTCACGTCCCATTCGGCTCCCACTCTGCCTCCTCTTGTTACCACCCATTCACGCTCATTTTGATTCTCCCAGCCATTCTTATCGCCCACACAACTTGTAATCCACTCCTGTCTGTCATTCTCATGCACCTCTTCCTCCATTTGCTTCCACGTTCATTCCACAGGTGCACCTTCCTTGCTATTCATGCATCATCCATTCTCTCAAGCCTAATCTTGTACCTAAGTGTGGCTTTTGTGAGTCTTTCCCTAAAGGTACTCCATCCCATATCACCTCTCAAGGCTAATGATGATAATAATAATAATAATAATAATAATAATAATAATAATAATAATAATAATAATAATAATAATAATAATGGTCTGAATGATATTGATCTTGTTTATTATTACGTGAATGCTTCTGTTGGTATGAGATTGCTCCAGCTAGGACTTTGTAACGACAACTCCACAGAACAACCTGATCCACAACCTGTCGACTGTAGTACAGCGTATTATAGGATCTACGGTGGCCCATGCTCCTCTGTTTAATTTACGCGTCATGTTTCCTGCAGGAACCCGAGGTGACGCAGCGTGTGGAGTGTGCCGCGCAGCAGAGCCTCCTTAAACTTGAGGATATCGTCGTCCAGGACGGTGTGGTTCCTGTAGTACGGACACACTTTTTTAAGCTCAGACACGCACTGCACACGGTAATGTTGAAGGTGAGCCACCTTTGTTGGGATGCGGAAGTAACGACAGTGGGGTGTCAAGCAGGAAAAAGGAAAGTGATTGTGTAGCGTGAGCACCAGCTGAGGGTCATGGAAAGCTTTTATGTAACTTGTGGCTGCTGTGTAGTTGGCAGCGCGGTACAGGTGTTGCAACATGTGCATGAAACGAGGCACGTCCATCGCCCACCCGTGCTTGTCCTGCATTGAATCCAAGAAATACACGTTGCGTGCGTAGTAAGAGGCGTATGGATGATCCTCTCCCGACATAACTTGTGGCGCCACTTGTTCCAGCAGCTCCTTCCAGTTTGGGACTGCTCTGGGCATGATGACTTCGTCAGTATCGAGCAGTACAATGAATTTGTAAAGGTTCATATTTCTATATAAACAATCATTGTACGGAATCACTTCATTTTGCCGCTTGTGTGTAATTTTCTTGTTAATATATGACCTAATAAGCCCACGAACGCTGGGTTGCTCACCTGGAAGCGTCATACTCTTCAGATCAACTCTACCTTGAGATTCGTAAAATCTTAACACTTTGGTAACATTGGGATGGACTTCCAAGTCGTAGAGAAAGACCTTGTCCACCCCTAACAGGAACTGTAGCTCTAACCACTCCACTAATTTGACACTCAAGTCATCGGAAAAAGCCATTCCCTTTACACATATGGCAAAAGTTTGTTTCTGTCCTCCAGGTGGAAGATTGTGGACCACTCGTAGGTTGTTGGTGGACCGATTGCAGCGTCCTTCCACCAGTGAGACTGACTGCGGGACTCGTTGCCTGTGTGATTCAGGAATGACGCACTGCAACAAGTATGGTTGCAGGATGCCGTTCCTATAGTTGCCCCAGCCCCTGACCCAAAGGTACCGATACTCGATCACCTTGGCCACCACAGGAGTACCCTGGCCCTCGTACCACAGCTGGCAGTGAGTCTTGACGGCAGGTTTGACTCGGTCCACCATGCCAAGGATGCGTACAGACGGCCCTGGCCGAGTGAGGGTGCGGTTATCGAAGAAGGCGCTGTACAAATAAAACGTTCCTTCGCTAGAGTGAAAGACTTGCCAGTAGACGTTACTGAAGGACAAGTCGACGAGGTTAGGATATTTGCCGCATTTACTGGCCAGATACGGACGTTTCTCTATGCTGTAGAGTGGCGGAAGGTTGTACACTCGACCCACCACGTCATGTAGCTGCTCCCGCGTGCTGTTGTCCACGTTGGCTCTCAGGTGAAACAGCTCCCTGGGGGTTAACCGCAACGGTGTGACGTAGGTTCTGTTGGAGAGAGGATATTATAGAATGTCTTTTTTTTTTTTTTATCTACTTGTGACTAATGTGATGATAACAATCAGAATAGTACCGTCCTAGGTTCTCCCATCTATAGCAGACTTGTAGTGCCAGAAGCACCTCCGCTCTGGTGAATCCAGAGGCAGTACAAGAATGATGGGGCAGGATGAGGAAACAAGTTTGTGATCGGACTGGTCCAAAAGAGAGGACAATTAAGCCATGTAAAATAATTAAGTTGAAGGTTTATTCACCCGGTTGGTCACTAAAATAAGTTGAAAACCAAAGCTGGTGGTGAACATTGAAATCTCCTAGTATAAAATATTTCAGCATGGGGGAATGGGTGAGAATATGATCCATTTTGGAAGTCAAATAATCAAGCAATTTTACATAGTTGGTTAGGTGAGAGACACAGCTCATATGAATTTAGTGAGAGAGTAACACTGAGGTTTTAGCCAGATGGTGGAAAATTCTGAAGACTCAAATCAAGAAGGTGGGCACGAGAGCAAGCTATATCATCACGTACTATTGCTTTTAGAGTCGATAATCAGTTTTGGTTTAAAATAAAGGATAAAGAAAGTAATAGGAAGCAGAAAAAGGTCTGCAGTCAGCAGACTCTTATCACTGGGTTTCGGTGAAGAATATGAAGCATGGTGAACGTGATGATCCAGATATTGGAAGTTATATCTAAGATTGTGAATGATGCAGAAGTTAATATGGAGAAACATAAAAGAAGTATAGGGCACCTGTAGTCTGTAGTGCTGTGAACTTTAAAGGAAGATTAGACAAATTTATGGAAGGGGTGACAGGTGGAAATAGGCAAGTATGCTTCATACAGGGACTGCCACGTGAAGGCCTGATGGCTTCTTGCAGCTTCCTTATTTTCATATGTTCTTATGTTCTAATGAAATGTCATAAGGCGCGATACATACTCATTGAAGGACAGCAGTAACTCGTCGTCCCCGCTGAACATCATCTGTAACCTAAAAAAAAAAAAAAAAAAAAAAAAAAAAACTGTATAAGTACGTCAACATTCTCATACACCAGAAAAAAAAGTGAGACTCTTTTATGTCCAGAATCAGTGGTTCCCAACCTATGGGTAATTACCTACATGTGGGTAATTTGGATAATTTGAGTAGGTAATGGAAGGCTGAGAAGAAAGGCACTCATATTGTATACGTGTGCATGTATGTGTGCGAAAATGTAATTGTTTGTTCAATATGGGTGTGAGAGAGAAAACAGAGAGAACGGACGCGTCTCATATGGGACAAATAACAGGCGATGGGCGCGGCGGAGTCACTGAGACTGGGGACAGAGGGGAGAGACACTTGGTCAGTAAACGGGTAATGTAATGAAAAGAACCACTGGTCTAGATGTTGTCCTGCTTCATGTTCGTATCCGACTACTAGCTTAATTTTGATCGATGAAATGTAATACTGAATATCCTGGTTTCTTGTGTGGATATCGAGACTTTAATTGTGAACAAATCTCATTAAGATAATTTCTGTAAATGAGAGAAGTGAACTTTTTATTTATTTTTTGCTCAGGATCTAAAGAACTTACATGAAAATGAGGACGATCGAACAAACGATGAAATTGACGCAGCATTTCTTTCTAAGCCAGCGATACACTATTTTCTGCAGCACACTACGTGGAAAATCTTGCATCATGATATGGTGAGAAACACTGGACTCTATCCCACTCTTCACTCAGCCTTAGTGTGCAGCTAAAATACAAGAATAAATAAATTAATAAATGAGACACATCGTCAGCTTCATGTTGCACTCGTGCGCATGTATTCTTATTTGTGTGGCATCATTAAACATCCATACGCATCTAAATACAGTATTAAAGAGGCAGATTGTTTGAGTGTTCATTTGTTTGCTTCTCTCTCTCTCTCTCTCTCTCTCTCTCTCTCTCTCTCTCTCTCTCTCTCTCTCTCTCTGTGTGTGTGTGTGTGTGTGTGTGTGTGTGTGTGTGTGTGTGAATGGCGATAGTTGTGAAGTATTTGCCAGCTGACCAAGGACTGCACTCAGACAGATAAATGCTAGTTCGAGGTTTCAGTAACCTACATGATATAATTAGTATGACAAAGCACACAAAGTACAAATCACACGCGAATACAGCGCAACAGAAAACCTTGCAGTAGAAAATAATGGTTGGGAGACCTCAACAGATGACGCACGAAAGCGAAGGTTTATCCAGGTGTCACTCTGGCACGTTGTGGACGCGTCTTCCTCCTCAGCGTTGCGGGAGAGGAATGATCACTGACAGGTGCAAGAGACGCTCACAGCTGACATTATTGTGGGCCAAAATATAATCATATAAAGCTGCACTGTATGTGAGTGTATATGTAACGTTGTGAGGACTTACATCTTTAGGGCACTTTTCCCACACCAGACCAGATGAACACCCACGAAAAAATCGACAAAAGAATAGTAAAAGCATATCAAGAATACTAATATAGAGTATGTTTGTATGCGTTGAGGAAATGTAGCAGCAACCACAATCTCCTACTCCACCCATACTCCTTCCATCCACACACACACACACACAGACACACACACAATGCTGTTCTTGGTGCTGCTGTTGCTGCTGCTGCTCCTGCTGCTGTTGTTGGTGGTGGTACTGATGCTACTCCTAGTGCTAATTCTGCTGGTGCTTCTTCCGGTGCGGGTGTTACTAGTGTTGGTGTTGTTAATGCTGCTCTTGGTGCTGTGTTTGGTGGTGATGGTGGTGGTGGTGCCGTTGCTTATACCCACCGATGCAGTTGGTGCCGGTGTTAATGGTTGATGGTACGGGTGCTAGTGCTGTTGGTGCTGATAGGTGTTACTGCAACTACTGGTCCTGCTGCTTTTATTGTTTACCGTGGCCACCACCTGCTGCACACACCTGTGGTTCTGTGCTTATATATATATATATATATATATATATATATATATATATATATATATATATATATATATATATATATATATATATATATATATATATATATATATATATATATATATATATATATATATATATATATATATATATATATACGAGTATATATATATATATATATATATGAAAAGAATATTAATAATAAGAACAATGTTCACATATATGTTATACTAGTCCTACGGGCCTTGAAGAAGAACAATTATAGCTTTCAGCCAGTGCTGTAATATTCCATGGCAGGGCCCCAAGGCTTCGAGCTCCTATGGGCCCCTCAACAACAAATATTGGATGTGGCTGTAGAACAAGTAAAGATGCCTCAGAGTGACTGGTAATTAGGGAAACGTGTACCAAGTAGCAGCCAAAGTGTTTAATTACGTGTTATACAACGTTGTGACTCGTCTCTGATCGCTGACACACACACACACACACACACACACACACACACACACACACACACACACACACACACACACACACACACACACACACACACACACACACACACACACACACACACACACACACACACACACACACACACACACACACACACACACACACACACACACACACACACACAGGGCAGTGAAACAGGTGGTTAGTGCAGTATTAACACTGCATCATCATTACTACCACACCACCACATCAGCATCATCAGTTTTCTTATTAGCACGCCTATGATTATTTTTGACATTTAATTTGTAACTAAAAAACATAAGGAACATGTCCCAAGTAATAATGTCCAATAAAACCTAGTCTAGCAATTTGTATTTTCAAATTTACAATGCATCAGTTGCTGGGTTTGAAAAATTATTTTCTTTATACGACGAGGAATTTGTGTTTTCTGTATTTATCTGGAAAGTAAAAAAAAAAAAAAATGTATTCAGAATATGTATTAGAATCTAGTCTGGCTGTGCTTTCTTTCTTGATATTACATATTTTTTGTGGTGCCGTTCATAAAAGTTACAGATTTTTTAAAGATTTTTCTTTAATATTAGTCAGCCAGGAAGTTTTTTGATATTCATGCTATTTGTTATAATACAAAGTCAAAATATGTAGTGCATTCCATTCTGGGTGTCTTCTTTCTTCCTGCGATTTTGAAAATGAACTGCCTAATGTAAATATAGGAGCTGAGATGCACACTTTCTGTCTCTCCCTTCCTATCTGTACATCAATATTTACCCAAGATTCCGGCTGCTTCCAGACTCAGACATAAAGAAAAGCCAGAATTAACCACGAAAATAGATAACTAACCCCCAAAATGTCTCAAATAAGGCTTAAATAAATCAAATGTTGTAGCCCCGTTCAGTCCCCATGAAAGCATGACGGACCCAGACCGAGACCGAGAACATCCCCGCGTTCCTCCCAGTATTTCTTCGTCAATATTTCCCACAACTTCAAGGGTTTTCCGTATATTTCCAGGTATTTTCGAGACTGAAATGCATAGTAGCAGGAGGAAAAATGAGGAATGGAGGAAGGAGATAGAAAAAAATTCTCCCTCTCTCTCTCTCTCTCTTCATTAGTGAGAAAATGAGAGAGAGAGAGAGAGAGAGAGAGAGAGAGAGAGAGAGAGAGAGAGAGAGAGAGAGAGAGAGAGAGAGAGAGAGAGAGAGAGAGAATTTACAGATGTACATACTCATACGTAGATCCAAATAGATGCGTGCAGATATGAAATATAGATAGGTAGATAAGTATGTATAGATACATACATACCTTATCTATCTGTCTGTCTACCTATCTATCTAGCTCTCTATCTATCTATCTATCTATCTATCTGTCTATCTCTTTATCTATCTCTCACTATATTTGACTGTGTTCGCTCCTGAGAAAAGGACACTCGCCGTTCAAGTGTTAACGCGGCAGTGCAGTTGTTGGCCACGTCATGTCCGTAGTGGGTGCCTGCAAGCTCCGACACATCTGCACTGTACACTGAACATTACCTGAATAACAGCATAATCAAACCTCTGCAATAAAAACAAAAATAATAACAAAAGCATCCTTATCAACAACGCCACAGTCAGGAATGATGTCATCCAACTAGTGTTTTCACAGAGTATCGTGAAAGATATATATATTTTTTTATATGCTATTTTTTTTTTATTACTTTGTCTTTCTTGTGTTTAAACATGCAAGTGTGTGTGTGTTTTTTATGTAGGAAAGACACTGACTGGCCAAGGGCAACAAAAATCCATTAAAAAAAAAATGCCCGCTGAGATGCCAGTCCCATAAAAGGGTCCAAAGCGGTAGTCAAAAAATTGAAGGATAAGTGTCTTGAAACCTCTCTCTTGAAGGAATTCAAGTCATAGGAAGGTGGAAATATAGAAGCAGGCAGGGAGTTCCAGAATTTACCAGAGAAAGGGATGAATGACTGAGAATACTGGCTAACTCTAGCATTAGAGAGATGGACAAAATAGGGGTGAGAGAAAGAAGAAATCTTGTGCAGCGAGGCCGCGGGAGGAGGGGAGGCATGCAGTTAGCAAGATCAGAAGAGCAGTTAGCATGAAAATAACGGTAGAAGACAGATAGAGATGCAACATTGCGGCGATGAGAGAGAGACTGAAGACAGTCAGTTAGAGGAGAGGAGTTGATGAGACGAAAAGCTTTTGATTCCAGCCTGTCTAGAAGAGCGGTATGAGTGGAACCCCCTCAGACATGTGAAGCATACTCCATACATGGATGGATAAGGCCCTTGTACAGAGTTAGCAGCTTGTGGGGAGGGGGTGAGAAAAACTGGCGGAGACGTCTCAGAACACCTAATTTCATAGAAGCTGTTTTAGCTAGAGATGAGATGTGAAGTTTCCAGTTCAGATTATAAGTAAAGGACAGACCGGGGATGTTCAGTGTAGAAGAGGGAGACAGTTAAGCGTCATTGAAGAAGAGGGGATAGTTGTCTGGAAGGTTGTGTCGAGTTGATAGATGGAGGAATTGAGTTTTTGAGGCATTGAATAATACCAAGTTTGCTCTGCCCCAATCAGAAATTTTAGAAAGATCAGAAGTCAAGCGTTCTGTGGCTTTCCTGCGCGAAATGTTTACTTCCTGAAGGGTTGGATGGCTATGAAAAAAACGTGGAAAAGTGCAGGGTGGTATCATCAGCGTAGGAGTGGATAGGACAAGAAGTTTGGTCTAGAAGGTCATTGATGAATAATAAGAATGTAATGACAAGTCGGTATTTTTTCACCGTGCATCAAGCGGGGCGGGATGGGCAGCCTTCCAGTCTGGGTGTTTTCTATCTTCCTGCGATTTTCAAAACGAATTGCGTTACGTAAATTTAAGGACTGAGATGCACATTTTCCCTGTCTCCCTTCCTATTTGTACATCAATATTTGGCTAAGATTTCGGCTGTTTCCAAACTCAGGCATGAAGAAAGGCCAGAATTAACCACGAAAACAAATAAATAACCCCCAAAAAGGCCTCAGATAAGGCTTAAATAAATCAAGGTTGTAGCCCCGTTCAGAGTCCCCATGAAAACATAACGGACTCAGACCGAGACCGAGAACATCCTCGCCTCCCTCCCGGTTTCTCTTCGTCAATATTTCCCACAACTTCAAGGGTTTTCCGTATATTCCCAGGTATTTTCGAGACTGAAATACATAGTTGGAGGAAAAATGTGTAATGGAGGAGGGAGAGAAAAAATGTTCTCTCTCTCTCTCTCTCTCTCTCTCTCTCTCTCTCTCTCTCTCTCTCTCTCTCTCTCTCTCTCTCTCTCTCTCTCTCTCTCTCCTTTGAATAGTGAGAAAATGAGAGAGAGAGAGAGAGAGAGAGAGAGAGAGAGAGAGAGAGAGAGAGAGAGAGAGAGAGAGAGAGAGAGAGAGAGAGAATATACAGATGTACATACTCATATGAAGATCCAAATAGATGCGTGCACACTTGAAATATAGATATGTAGATAAGTTTATATAGATACATACATACCTTATCTATCTGTCTGTTTATCTATCTGTCTGTCTATCTATCTGTCTATCTATCTCTTTGTCTATCTCTCACTATATTTGTGTTCGCCCGTGAGAAAAGGACACGCACCACTCAAGTGTTAACGCGGCAGTGCAGTTGTTGGCCACGTCATATCCGTAGTGAGTGTCTGTAAGCTCCGACACACCTGCACTGTCCACTGAATGTTACCTGAATAATACCGCAATCAAGCCTCTGGAATAAAAACAAAAATGATAACAAAAGGATCCCTATCAAAAACGCCAGTCAGGAATGATGTCATCCAGCTATTTTTTTTTTTTTTATGTAGGAGGGACACTGGCCAAGGGCAACAAAGATCCATTAATAAAAAAAAAAAAAAACCCGCTGAGATGCCAGTCCCATAAAAGGGTCAAAGCGGTAGTCACAAATTGAAGGATATTTGTCTTGAAACCTCTCTCTTGAAGGAATTCAAGTCATGGAAATACATAAGCAGGCAGGGAGTTCCAGAATTTACCAGAGAAAGGGATGAATGATTGAGAATACTGGCTAATTCTAGCAATAGAGAGGGACAGAATAGGGATGAGAGAAAGAAGAAAGTTTTGTGCAGAGAGGCCGCGGGAGGAGGGGAGGCATGCAGTTAGCAAGATCAGAAGAGCAGTTAGCATGAAAAATAGCGGTAGAAGACAACTAGAAATGCAACATTGCAGCGATGAGAGAAAGACTGAAGACAATCAGTTAGAGGAGAGGAGTTGATGAGACGAAAAGCTTTTGATTCCACTCTATCTAGAAGAGCGGTATGAATGGAACCCCCTCAGACATGTGAAGCATACTCCATACATGGACGGATAAGGCCCTTGTACAGAGTTAGCAGCTTGGGGGGGGTGGGTGAGAAAAACTGGCGGAGACGTCTCAGAATGCATAACTTCATAGAAGCTGTTTTAGCTAGAGATGAAATGTGAAGTTTCCAGTTCAGATTATAAGTAAAGGACAGACCGAGGATGTTCAGTGTAGAAGAGGGGGACAGTTGAGCCTCATTGAAGAAGAGGGGATAGTTGTCTGGAAGGTTGTGTCGAGTTGATAGATGGAGGAATTGAGTTTTTGAGGCACTGAACAATACCAAGTTTGCTCTGCCCCAATCAGAAATTTTAGAAAGATCAGAAGTCAGGCGTTCTGTGGCTTTCCTACGTGAAATGTTTACTTCCTGAAGGGTTGGACGTCAATGAAAAGACGTGGAAAAGTGCAGGGTGGTATCATCAGCGTAGGAGTGGATAGGACAAGAAGTTTGGTTTAGAAGGTCATTGATGAATAATAAGAAGAGAGTGGATGACAGGACAGAACCCTGAGGAACACCACTGTTAATGGATTTAGAAGAACAGTGACCGTCTACCACAGCAGCAATAGAACGGTCAGAAAGGAAACCTGAGTGTTTTCGCAGAGTATCGTGAAATATATATTTCTTTGTATGCTCTTTTTTGTTTTGTTTTTGTTTTATTACATTTTCTTTCTTGCGTTTAAACATGCACGTGTGTATTTTTATCGCCGTGCATCAAGCGAGGCGGGACAACTTAATTTATTACATGTCATATGAGACGAGTACCTAGGAAATTATTGCATAAACATAATTACACTATTTATATTTCGTGCTAACTCCAGGAGTGTGCGGGGTTTAGTGTCACATCCTCACGCGTCATTGGTGTGATCCACGGACCCCTGGAGCCAGCGGGTTTACTTTCACTTGGTATTGGGACGGATGGTGCTCAGGTCATACAGCGTTCAGGTCTGACGATCCTCGAGGCAGATCGGCCTTGAGTGCAAGTAGGCATCGAGACACTTGGTACCACAGGGTTCGTGAAGGCAGTATATGGATCCGCACACACCAACAACTAAACTAGACGGTGGGTGGAAATGGGTATAGAAGGCTGTGAGGTACCATTATATTGTAGTCATTATGTAATGCATTCACAGTACCAACCATTGAAGTTTGAGTGTCACCCAGTTGATGTTGTTTATTTTCTAACGTTTTGTATGGGAATTGTGGATGATTTTGACTTACTTATTTACTAATTTCCTTACACATACACACACACACACACACACGGGTATTTCGAATCAGCATCAATACGTACAACGCCGTTTTCCGATGCCTGCTAAGTTTGTTTTCGCGACTGGGCGGCACTTTCCCAGTCCAAGAGGTGGAGTGCAGCGGTGCATCTATCAGACTCATAATAACCGGTGGGGAATATTGTGCTTTGCGTTCCTCTCTTTCTGATATTGGTGATGTGTGTGCGTCTCTCCAAGGGATATGAGGTGGTCCGCTTTATGTGTGAGGCAATCCTGCACCAGTTTCTATTTTGTTTAGTTGAATTATTCTTTTATGACTCGTCGCATATGTGTTATTCAGGCCTTTTGATATGTGTGTGTGTGTGTGTGTGTGTGTGTGTGTGTGTGTATGTGTGTGTGTAAAGATTGATAAACAAATGTATTGATGTGATGTCGAGCGACTCACGAAATGGTGCTGCTGTGTCATGAATCAGTTATTGCTTCATTCATTCACTCATTCGTCGCGTCACGAAGCTGGGAACTTGACGTAAAGGAGACAAAGCAGTAGTAATTATGGACACACACGCACCTAGAGAGAGAGAGAGAGAGAGAGAGAGAGAGAGAGAGAGAGAGAGAGAGCTAAATCAACTGCCATGGAAATTCTTGACCCAACCACGCCCACGAGAAATATTCTTTCTCGCTTGTGTTGCCTGGAAAGAATCAACAGTTATGATTCGGGCAGTGTTTCAACTTGGTGGTGTTATCTATACTTACTCAAAACGATGCATTCTGTCATTTATTTAATATATCGTAATGTTTCTATGTACTAGTATCACAATTATGCTTTTATTTTATAGGAGAGAAAATGGCATAGTTTGGTGTTAATGGTGTTTATAATGGATTAATGTATTTTGATTTTATTTCGTATCTATTGTATTGTATTGTATTGTATTTTTTTTTTTTTTTTTTTTTTTGGAGGGTCGATGGCCATTCGAGATGAGGCAAGGCTATGATAGGTGAGTGCTCATTGTTAAGGTGCCTATTGGATTGGACAGCTGGGCCAGTTTTCTGTTTGCTTATGATACTCAGTGTTTTACCTTTGAGACAATTTTGGAAACTCTCACTCTCTCTCTCTCTCTCTCTCACACACACACACACACACACACACACACACACACACACACACTGAACAACTGTAATACATATTTTAATTGATTTTGATATTATTTCTGTTTGGTTCCGTAATTTACTGTACGTACACTAGATGATGTTATATATTCTTGTATGAAATACTGATTTCCACATGAGGGAGCGAGTGACGGCGTGGTACGTTTCATTACTGAGATGAGTGAGAGGCGACACAGGCAGGTGTGCTTCTCAAGTGCACGCCACCTGGGTACTGAGGAGCGGCCCAGCACCTGACAGGTTTATTAACTATAACTGTGATGGCAGACTGACTGTGCCGTACTACTCTTCACCGACTCTTACCTTTCGCAGATCTCCAAGTACTCGTGCATAATGAATACCACGATGAATAAATAAAAACCGTGGTGAATTGTATTGGTGGGAAGTTTCTGCTCGCCGCATCAAGATATTTTCCCTTATGCAGTGCTGGGTAGCCTTGCTCTTCCGTCACCCAACCGTTCCGCCTTTTGGCAAAAATTCACCACTGTCTCTCTTCATTAGTTTTACTGGTTATTTGAACCTGTGGTAATTTTGAAGCTGAACAGTTATTTCGTGCATATTTGAAAGATGTTCTCGTCATCCTTTAAGTGAAAACAAGATCAATTTCAAGAATGACCTCAATGAATCGCGAAAAAAAACCGTGTTTGTCTTATTTTCTATGCATACACTTATAGCCACCACAAACAAACAGTCCTTTGGCTTAACACAAACAAATATATTACTGCGTGCCGCCCTTCGTTCACGTTCCTCCCATGGGGTTCGCGTGAACGTGGGGAAAGCGTCCACACGTGGTCTTCCGTCCACGAAAAGAGATTTTTAACACACTTCACAATTTAAGGCAGAAACTGGAGAGCAAGTTCGGTAGCCTGAAATAAATGACAAGTGGTGGCCAGTAATACATCGTCACCTAGCTAAAATTATTTATATAAAATGTGAAATCACAGCAAAGTGAAGGAGCGCATTTTTATACTACTTATCAAAGCCGCTAACATTACCAACGAATCACTTACTGAAATTAATTTGCGATAGTTTATGCAAAGATTTAGCCAGAAGGCAATGATTAATGTATATTATAATGATATTGTAATGGAATACAGGATGTAGCTGAATTCTGCCAGTCCACGCTTTGGTACGAGTGGCCAAGGAAAGTCCACATGACAGGACGAGGAGCAAGCCAGCGTGGCGTGGGCTGGCAGGAAGGATGCGCAAGTATAGCCAGCGGCGCACGGCAGTTATGAACGCCAGTATTTTTGATATCATTATTCCGACGTGTTCATTCAACTTGAAAATCTTCAATACACGCATGGAAATATTGCATATGCAGCAGTCACGTCTGCCTGTCTGATGTCCGCCAGACGCTGGTTCCTTGCCGCCTTTATTATTCACTAAAATTTTCTGGTGCTCACATCTCTAGTCAAGTAGTTAATACCTGAATCAAGTTGGCTTGCTGCGGATCTGTAGTACTGTACGCCGATTCTTTTTTTATTTCTATTTGAGGAGATATAATTTTTCATTTGATGCACCGAAAATGCTTTATTGAGAGCTTATGATGTCAGCATACACCAAAAAAAACAATGAGAACAGAGATGAAAAGGATATGCAGCAGTAAATGTTTCGAAACACAGCAATGGCGCAGTGAAATTCAGTACCAGAGACAGTGTTGTGTGTAAGCAGTTCACATAAATTTAAAGAAAAGTATGAAAATATCAAAAGACGGGACGCACGAATTTGACTTTGCCCTAAACATCATCACTCCAGTACTTCTTACGGCTCTCTCTCTCTCTCTCTCTCTCTCTCTCTCTCTCTCTCTCTCTCTCTCTCTCTCTCTGTCTCTCCCGTACAAATACAAACAGGTAAACACAACACAACGCAAACACCACACAGACCCACGCTGAGGATATCCCGTCACTTCACCCGACTAACTCCTCAAAGCCATTGCCAAAGTTAGTCCTGTGAAATAACACCTTTTTCATCGGCATATCGTGTGCCGGAGTATTTGTGGCGCGAAAAACACGTTGGTACGAAATAGCGCAGAAATGATCCAGCAGCCAGTGTGCGTGTGACAGTCGCTTAGTGGCGCGTCCCCGCTGTGGATGCCTCATGAATAAAGGCAGCGAGCGCTTCTATCCTCGTGCAGTATTTCTTCCCGTCATGCACTGGGAAAAAACACGGATGCGCGGATGTGTCGATGGAGTTAGACGCATACAAGCTTTTGAATGATACTGAATGTTGAGAGAGAGAGAGAGAGAGAGAGAGAGAGAGAGAGAGAGAGAGAGAGAGAGAGAGAGAGAGAGAGAGAGAGAGAGGAGGGGCGATGTAAGCTATACAAGCCAGGAGACTGATCCAGCAACCCATTCCCTCAATAAGAAAATAAGTATAGAAAATTACAGTACATTTCCAGTTTCGGTGATAATTGCTCCTTGTAGAGAGTGACTGGAAGATCAAAAGATTTACTTGATAATCTGACCTTGTACCCGTCACACAGCTGATAAGGACAGTGAATTATGCATCTTTAGGTAGGTTGATGATGTAAGAATGCCAGGCACAGTGAGGCGACAATCATCCACGGCTGCAGCTTGTTGAACCAATAATATGATTCGTCAAGAAATAGTGTGCATGATTCAGTAGTGATATAAATAAAGCTGATCATAACAGTAGCAATGCTGATTATAATGTTATCGATAATTGTGATTTTTCCAGGAGCGGCCAGCAGTAGGTGAATTAATGAAGAGGAAAAGAAGGCAATGGAATGGCCAAGATGTGTATGTGTGTGTGTGTTCAGCGTCTGGACCCTGAGTGGCTTGCTTGGTGCTACGCGAGAACCCGACAGACGTGGTGAGTGTTGCCCTTCTCATCGCTGTAAGTAGGCACGTAGGTGTGATGGTAACGCAACAGTGTCTGGCGAGGTTTTGGAGCGTCAAGTGTGAGAGATGTTCAACATGTAGTTTCTATTTACTCATGACTGAATCTCCTTATCCAGCAATTTTAAAACCTTTCGACTCCTAGTGACAGTATGACGCTAGTTGCTTAAATATATAAGAATCACTGGCGCACAGTCTAGAACAGCTCCGTCTTTCTTTCTGCTGGTAATGGAGCAACAACTGAGTCTCGGAGAAAAAAATATGGAGAAGTTGTGCAAGAAAAGAGTGAGGTAGAATATTACAATAGGTGCAGTTGGCGTGGCGACTCTGACGATTGATAGAAAAAGGAAGGAAAAAGCTCAAAAAAGACTAGGGAGAGGTCGCCTTTTGAAAGAGTTGCAAGTCATAAACAGGAGGAATACAGAGGCGGGGAGTCTGCTTTATTTGCTAAAACATAACTGGCCATTCCCTTCCCATATTTTTGAGACTGCCTTAGAATACACGTACTTCGCTACAGCTTCTCATGTACTGCACAGTTTTGTTTTTCGTCCATAATAATGCAAGATTCTTTGACGTTTCTGTGCGCTTCCATGTTTCACTGCTTTCTGCCGGCGTGCTAGTCTGGGTGTGGTGTAACAAAAGCACGATGGAAATAGATATAAAGCAAACTGTGAAACGTGCGAAAGGTGCTTTGAATTTGACAAAGCGAAAAGTGTGAATTATTTAATAGATGTAGAAAAGTATCATGATTTGTTTTTGAAAGTGTAGAATAATTTAAAATGAAAATAAAACATTGGATCGCTAAAAAAAAAAAAAGTGAAGGAGAATACTACAAGAGAGAGAGAGAGAGAGAGAGAGAGAGAGAGAGAGAGAGAGAGAGAGAGAGAGAGAGAGAGAGAGAGAGAGAGAGAGAGAGAGAGAGAGAGAGTACCAGTGAGGGGAGGAGGCAGCGCTTAACCAGGCCAAAGAATAAAAAAGAATGATGCATAAGGAATAACTTGACCAATATTCACTTATCTGTCACCCGCATGTAAAGAGAAAAAAAGAAGTTACGTATGTATTGAAAGAAACGAAATATTGAGAGTAAGGTAGTGGGTATGTATGTATGTGAGTGTGTTAGTAGGTACAGGAACAGCGCTTGCAGTGTTTGTCGCCATTCACAGCAACGCAAGGGAAAGAAAGAGGATGTACTGAGTGAAGTGAGTGAGGATATAGACTGGCTAAAAGGGATAGTGTCATTAAATATAAGTTGCTTTTCTCTTAAAGTTTAAACGAGGTAAGTAGATCCACATTATCAGCACGTGTAAACTTGCACTTTAGTGAAGGAAATACTTATTGTAGGGCAGGTAGAGTGTGTTTCATTCTCTCGTGTTTAACTTGGACACTGTTTTATCATCTGCTGGTACTGGTATTCAGGGATGAAGGGGCATCTTATTCCACCAATCAGATCCTCCATCCAGTGTCCAACAGCAGCTCAGGTTCCTCCTCGTGCCTGTTCGCTCAGCTTCTTGTGCCTCTCGCAGAAATGTTGTACTGCAGGCGTGCTTCAAATTATAAATGTTTTACGTATTTACTCTTTTTACCGTTACAGCACGCGCGCGCTCGCACACACACACACACACACACACACACACACACACACACACACACACACACACACACAGTCCATCCCACGCGTCGCTCGCCAATCCCCAAGGCTCAAGCAGCGTTGCGAAACATTAACTTGCATCACAGTGTTCACTTGGCGCCGCGCACAGACCTTGCATCAAAATAAATAAATAAAATAAATAAAGGGTGATGACACTGGGAGACAGTCAGGTGGGCGGGGTGGGGCGGCACTTGTCGGAGCTGAGGGGTTAGTGGTGAGGGCGGTGGTGTTGGTGGTGGTGGTGGTGGGGGTGGGGGAGGAGCATGACCGTGGTGTGGGTCATGGGCCGTATCACAGCTTTAATTCATGCTGGGTGGAGTGTGATTCTGCATGGCAGCTTTAGTGGCATTCAGTGATGGTGACGCGACCCTTGTATAGCCACTTTAATGTGTGTTGGGATAGCAGCAGCAGCAGTCAGTCGTGTGTGTGTCTGTGTGTGTGTGGATGAGTGGGTGTCAGGTGTAAAAGTGCTCGCAGGTGTAGAAGTGAGTGGTGGTGTTGGTGTGTGAATAGCGGCAGAACAGAATGACGAAAGAAACGTAGGACCTTCAAAGGATGTCACATGGAGGCAGTACTCTTGACTCGTGGCATCCTCTGTGTAAAGCATGCATATTTATAGCTAGCCATAACTTTCCTGTCTATGTATCTAATCTCGTCTTCTGAACCCGCAGTTACCTGCATCAACAATGTGATAACCGTGATAATTTGAGTCTTCTTTAGCCATCTACCTCTTCATATGAGGATTAGCTTTCTATCTATTTTCCATATGATATTAAACGTTTCCAGGCTTAAATCCTTTGTTTCTTGTCATATCCTTGTTAAGAACGCGCGCGCACACACACACACACACACACACACACACACACACACACACACACACACTTGCAGCTTTTCTCTCTCTCTCTCTCTCTCTCTCTCTCTCTCTCTCTCTCTCTCTCTCTCTCTCTCTCTCTCTCTCTCTCTCTCTCGTTATATTTTTATCCTAATTCCAATGCCTTATATTTTTAAATTCTTTCCACTGTGTAAGTATCGAAACATTATTTTGACCAGCAATTAATTTTTACCTGAGTTTAATAATGCTTGTCTTGTCCTCATTATTTATTACTTTTTTGACATATGAATATAGACACTTTTTCCATCTGCATCTGTTATTTCTTTTCCCTAACGCATATCATGTCTTATTCTTCTGTTCTAATGGATATCATGCGTTTATTTTTGCTGGAAGGACAATGAGGGGCTTCCGTTTTCACTATCTTTAGAATTATTATCGCTGCGTTCCTTTAAACTCATGTGTGTGTGTGTGTCTGTGTGTGTGTGTGTGTGTGTGTGTGTGTGTGTGTGTGTGTGTATCTACCTGTCAGTCATCATGTGTGAGTGGTACGAGTATGTGCTAGAGGGGGGGGGAGTGGCAAGTGATGTTCTTACTCTAAGCTTGTGGCTGTACCTTCACTACTTTCCAAAGCCTCTAGTTGAAGCGACACAGGTTTTAAGGATGTTTTAATAGTTCTGGCGACTGACTAACAACATTTCTACATTATGAACGGCAGAAACACTCTTGATATCCTGGCTAATCATCTTTGTGGTCTTGGAAAA
Organism: Scylla paramamosain; assembly: GCF_035594125.1. Taxonomy (NCBI): domain Eukaryota; kingdom Metazoa; phylum Arthropoda; class Malacostraca; order Decapoda; family Portunidae; genus Scylla; species Scylla paramamosain. Next base: position 20,721,336 of record NC_087171.1, on the reverse strand, counting down.
TAGTCGTGGTGAAAGCAGACACAGCAAAGCGTTTCTGAATACGACTCAAGGCAGGAGGAAGCAGCTTGGATGTCTCCTCGGCTTAGTGTGTAGCACCGTTGCAATCTTCACTGGAATCGAGGCTTTGATGTGATAGTGGTGGTGATGGTGGTAGTGGTGGTGGTGGTGGTGGTGGCGGCTTACTGCTAGACCGGCTCACTGATTTGGTTAAAACATAAGAACATAAGGAAATAAAGGAAGCTCCAACAGTACTTATATAAATCTTATCTACCTATTTCCAGTGGTGGTGGTGGTGGTGGTGGTGGCTTAGTGCTTAACCGCATTACTGATTTGGCTGATAACATAAGAACATAAGAAAATAAGGGAAGCTTCAACAGTACCTATATAAATCTTACCTATTTCCACCCACCATCACCATCCATAAATTTGTCTAGTATTCTTTTAAAGCTCCCTAATGACTCAGCGCTTGGCTTGTTGGCTTATGGTTGGTAGCTGGCTTAGTTTCCTTTGTTAGTTGACTAATATAGGTTTGTTGGATGGATGTGTGACTAACTGACTGGCTTTCTGGGT
>NC_087171.1:20715766-20718266 GCF_035594125.1 Scylla paramamosain | reverse complement strand
GGGTCTTCGGAGCGGAGGGCATGGCCACCTGTTTTCGTCGACATCAGCTTGGTAGTGGCGTTCCTCTAAGCTATTATTGGCGTCTGGGGCTTGGGGGACATGGTTGCATTTAACTCACTTCCTGCTTCCATATGGAGATGTCTTAAGGACTTAACGAACTGTGATTGTTGGTGTTGGGTCAGTAATGGTGTTTCTCTAACCTGGTGGGGGCATGGTTGTACTACCGAGGAAACTAACCTGGTACTAGAAATGACGAAGGAACATGCAACGAGAACAAACAGATGCAGATGTGTTGGCCTTTGTGAGACTGTGATACGTTGCACTGTTGAATCTGAAGTGGTTGGTGTAGTATAGAAAAGGCGAAGGCTCCTCGTTGCCTCATCAAAAGCGTTGGTTGTAGAGTGAGGCTCTCTGTCATTGTTCCGTGGGCACAGTTTTATCTTTCCTCTCGGGGAAGGCAACGCGGTGTTTTGATGTGGGAGTATTAATGAGCTTTAACCTGCCGGATTGAAAAGGTTTCGCGCGGGCCAGCTGTACAGTGCGGTTTCCTCCCTTGCGGCCTCTTTTTAATCGGTACTTTTTGTTTAGGCTGAAATCCGTTAAAGCGGCCTACACAGAAACACACTTTACGTGAAAAAAATATTAATTAAAACGTGGCTTCTTTATTAACCTAGCACTTTATAAAAGTATTTGCTGGGTAATCAGTAAATACTGCTGGGTTATTCCGGGTTAAGTCAGGCTTAACTATTCGCCGACAGCACTGCCTGTTGATTAAAAAGACGCACAGATGGCAATTTTTTACTTCCTCCTACCACGACGCATATCTTTTTTGTGGCCACGCAACCCATAACTACAGCCGCGGTAGTACACAGGTCCGAGTCATAATGGTGTCGATGTGCATAAAAGAACCCTCGCTGGTGACACAAAGGATAACGAAGAGGAAGGGGGAAAAGAAAGAGGAAGCGAGCGTCCTTGCCTCCCTTTCCTCCTTCCTCCGTGCCTGCAAGCCGCCCACTCCTCACCGTAAGGAACACCCCCGAGGGAGCAATGAGAGCGGCATCTTTAGCAACTCTTTGAAGGTGATATATAGGTAGTCTCTAGAGGGCACAACACACCCTCTTAAACATCACCACCGGCCACTGGCGTCCCTCAAGGTGATGGCTTGAGCCTATTTCAGATCTTGGGACTATTTCCACCGCCCATCACTATCCCCTCGCACGCCACGTTCTAGGGGGAAGAGGGGAAGGTGCAGAGGGGGATGGGATGAAGGGGGAGAAGGTTTAGGTTTATTATTACGCACGGTTTAATGGTATATCCTGGGCGCTATATGGAGGTGGTCCTAATAACAGGATGTCGGTGTATTTCTGAGGGTCAAGAGTATAAAAATATTGAGTCGTCAGCGAGCCCCCAAAGTGGTTAAGTGTAGGTAATAGCTTTATGGTTTACGACCCCCTGCGTGACCCCGAGGCTTACCAATTTCTGGCGTGTCCGAGGCAGGGCTTAAATTATGGTAGTGGTGGTGGTGGTGGTGGTGGTTTGTGTGGTGTTTTTTTTGTGGTTATAGTGGTCGGGACGTGTGAGGTGGGAGGATAGCTGGTGATGGTAATGATGCTGATGGAGTGAATGGGGGAAAAAGTGACGTAGTAGTAGTAGTAAGTAGTAGTAGTAGTAGTAGTAGTAGTAGTAGTAGTAGTGACGGTCATTGTGTGTGGTAAATTAAGTGGTGTTGGTGGTGTTGACTTGGTGGTGGTAAGTGGTAGTAATGGTGGTGGATGACGTCTTTGTGGTGGTGGTGACGGCTCGTATCAGAGTGTTGGCACTACCACCACCACCACCACCACCACCACCACCACCTTCTCACCACCACAATAACAACACGTATCCAAATCTCAGCTTTTAGCGAGAGACAGACAGAGAGTGAGAGGAAACCTACATAAGATGAGAAGGAAGTGGGAGCGACATCTCGTTTAAATAATGAATAACACTTAAATATTCCAGGGTGTAGCAGGGCGGGGCGCAGAGGTGGGGCGCTGGCCTGGGTCGCTGGCTGTAGAAATGTGTGCAAGACGCAACGGTAACTTAACGAGAAGCAAGAGGAATTTCAAACCTAGTAAAGGGTATGGAAACGAGGAAGCAGACTGGAATAATGCTGGTGGTGGTGGTGGCGGTAGTGTGTGCAGCCCTACTCTTACATCCAGATTCAGAAACGCATTGTTCTCTCACCACGACTCTTTTCAACGGCCGCAGAGATGATTAACCGGATTCCCAAGAGTGTTTTTCCCGTTCGTAACGTAGAAATATTGTTAATCTGTCACGAGAACCATAAAACACCCTTAAAAAAAAACTGTATAACTTCGACTAGAGCCTTTGGAAAGTAGTGGAGGTGCGGGCGGAGGGATTTCTTTCTGTCCTGACGCGGAAGACGTTCGGAAAGTTGCAGCTTGAAGGTCCGGGGGCTGGGGGGGGGAAGAAATTCATGCCGTCTCGCAGAATTATGGAG